>NC_052508.1:9743123-9762472 GCF_014356525.2 Nilaparvata lugens
GGCACGTGTTAAGTTCAGTGGCGCGTGTCTTTCAATCCCTCCCACCCCTTATATCACAATAATTGTTATCGGCCAACCCAACTGTGAGCCAACTCTCACTGTTTTCATGAATTATGTTGTTTGTAAACAAAGCGTTGTGACCCTGTACCATAGAATACATTATTGTGTATGTGCATCCAATGCAATATGTTTTCTGTTCCTGCTCATGTGGTCTCACTTTCGAATCTGTGTTATTAAACTGGGTTACTCTGTCAAAACACGCACAATATGTGATTTGTCATTTTGAAAATGGAAATGATAATAATTAAGATCAACTTACATTTCTATTCACTCTGTTTAATTAACTTTTGAGTCGTGCAACATGTGGGATTGGAGATATCTTCGATTTTTTTGAAAAGAATTCCTTGTTATAAAGTTTCTCTGTTAAAGTAGGCGCACACAGATCGTCATCGGACGGACGGCACGCATCGGAAGGATCGGACAATTAGATTTTTGATGCATTGTTTTCAATTGGAGTGCGCATACCTATACGATGCATATAGGTATGCGCACTCCAATTGAAAACAATCTAATTTTCTGATCCGTCCGATGCGTGCCGTCCGTCCGATGACGATCTGTATGCGCCTACTTTAACAGAGAAACTTCATAACAGAGAATTCTTTACCAAAAAATCGAAGATATCTCCAATCCCAATACATGTTGCTCAACTCAAAAGTGAATTAAACAGAGTGAATTAAAATATAAGTAAATTCAAACAATTTACATTCCCAGTCCAAATTTTCCATTTTTTAAAGTTTTTTTCTTCTCTCGTTTGCTTTAAAGCTGAATAAACCCCTGATTGTTGTCGGATAAAATTCTCAATGAAATGTTTTCATCCAAATAAATAAATAAAATCAACCCAAACTTCCACTTTAAGAATATATATTTCATTTGTTAAATTTCAATTTACCTATCATATTTTCTCAATTACCTACCGTAAATAATTAATTTATTCCCCTCCATATTTTTTTAGATGTGATACATAATTATTATAAAATTAATTTTGTTTGCTTTATGTGACTCCTCCACACACACGGACCTGTCATCCAAGCGGAAGCCTATTCATATGTAAGTATTATTTATTTTATGTCAATTCCATTGTATTTTAAATGAATAAATAAATTTGATTCGATTTGATTTGAAAGATATTGTAATTCTTCTATTAAAGGAATTTTTGACGTGACAACGTCTTATAAATTGGTTTGCCGGGAGACACTTCAAGAACTGCGTTACGTTCCCACGTTATGCGCTCACAATGAGAGCGAGTGAGAGCGTTCGTTTCGGTTCACGGTCGTCTGGAAAGAGCACGAATAGGAGCAGTGGCGAGCAACCAGCAGCGACCCGAAGCATTCACCTGGAGAGAGAGTGAAACGGAGCTGTCAACCTGCGCAGGCGCCGCAAGCAATCTCCTGCGACTGCGCCACTAATTCAAAATGTCAAGTCAATGGTTGTCTCTCTCGCTCTTAGGTGGGCGCGGGCTAACCATGCCCGAGTGGAAGGGACGCGTGCCTCTCACTCACTCTCATTGTGAGTTATTATTTCATCCTTCTTCCTACTATACGAATGAATATTCACATTAAAATTATTTTACCACTCAAAGTCGTTGTCACGTAAAACTTTCGCCCGTATACCGACTTTACAGGCAACCATGCAATTTTTTTTATTCATTTTTTTCTATAGTGAGATCCACGTTGAAATGGCAGTATTGGTGTTGCTATTCTTTTCTATCATTTGATAAAGAAGATATTGTCATGAACCATAATATAAGTTATTACGGTCCCCCAGGCAGTCAAAATAATATTTAATTCTATAATTGTTCATGGAATAATAATTTAATATTGTAAATTATAATTTAATCTTCGATAATGGCAAATATAAGTCAGATCACACGGAAGCCAATTTGTGCTGACGAGAAGATGTTGAGCAACCAGGTTGATGAAGCTTTTCATTCTCCTCACCATTCAGCAATTAATTATTACAGTAGATTTTTCCACCTTTTCCACTTTGGAAGACAGTTTCTCTTGTGCCGCCCCTCTGAACACCCAAAGACTGGCGAAGAAGAAGAGAGGAAATGAGACGAATTATTAGGCAAGATAGAGAATCGGCACAGCTGTTCTCCTATCTTTCCTCACTACTACTATAACGAGGATTCTACAATATGAACAAAAAGTTATGATAGGTTGTCAACAGTTGATGCATTGTCATCAACCACCAGCTCGAATCTACTGTCGATGGCTTCCTTATTACCGGGCCGAACTAAAGTGATCAGAGATGGGATGGCAGATGATTAGATAAGGAGGGAACACGCTGTGTTCTACACTGGATCCTGTGATTAGATAAGGATGGAACATGCTGTGTAGGGAGTTGGCTGTCTAGTGTCTATCATTACAACTAACTTAGTTTCCGAACTGTAATTTTGCGACCATCCCTTTTTCCGACCCACTCTGTCTTAGCATCCCCAACTTGAGTGATTCGGGGAATCCACAATTCCCTTTTGAGAACCACCCTTACCCTCAAGGGGTGGGGGGAGCCTCCTACCACTTTAAGGAGAGTAAGTCTAATTACTCAATCTTGATCAGCTTTAAGTTATCTCTTCCCCTTCAGCATCATGTTTTTCTTCTTCTCTTGTTCTTAGTAGTCCATTTCTTCCACTGAGACTATCAGCGTCTCTTCCTTCCTTCTCCTATTGATACTTCTCCTTCTTCTTCTTCTTTGAATTCTTCGTACTTCAAATCTCATATTTAGGAGACTATAATGCACAACGTATATTGCTGTAACTTCATCGCAATTGACATTACTATTAGATTTACTATTAGATGAGATGTATATTTTTACTAGCCGTCAGGCTTGCTTCGCTCGCCATATCCGTCTAGCCTGGACCCCTGACTGGATCGTCCAAAAATGAGATCAGCGGGCTCGTTTCGCTCGCCTGCATGTAGACCTCAGTGGAACCTCTGTTCCGAATTTGAACGTATTATGTCAATTTGATCACGAAAAACACCTGTTACTATATCGGCGTATCTTTGGCGAACAAAATTCTTCCACCTCAGCTAAACCTGTGTACTGAATCTTTTTCCCATCAATTCCCATCAATTATATTGAAAAAGGTGAGGAAACGCAGAAAAGCTGAGAGAACGCTAATTTTGGCTAATTGGATAAATTGGTATTTAGGAGGTCCTGGATAAATGCATTTCAATCTTCAACTTGGTGCCAACCTAACAAAGTCAACTCAACTTAATGCCAACCTGACAAAATTTTTAATCTAGTTATCAAAACAACTGTTTCGAAGACGTACTATTAACATATGGTATGGACATTTCAATTATAATAATAATTTTAAGATATTGGAATAAGAAGAATATACATGCTAAAAGAACTTCAAACCCTTAAAAACCATCCTTAGAATTGAAATATCACCAAAATATTCATTAGTGCGCCTTTAAAGGGCCAACTGAACATGCCTACCAAATTTGAACGTTTTTGGTCCGGTAGATTTTCAGTTCTGCGAGTGAGTGAGTCAGTCAGTGAGTGAGTGCCATTTCGCTTCTCTCTCTCTATATATATAGAGATTTATTTAGATAGTTACTATTAGATGATTTTTAATAGATTTACTAAATTAAATGAGTAATATTATGTTTCATTAATCAACTCATTAATCAACCATTGGATATCAAAACTTCAAAATATCTGTCATAATAATTTTTCCCTCTATCAACTTAATGCTTCTTCAACTCTTGGATATCTCCTTCTTCACTTAATCACTTTTTCTCTCTAATAATTATGTTTCCTTATCACACCTTCAGCTCCACTTTAAAGCGTCATAATCATTCTCCTCACATCAAAGTTTTCTACTATCAATCATCTTGCTCGTCATTCATCACTTTTCTCTCACTCTCTCTCACACACTCTCTTCCACTGTCTGTCTCTCTCGGTTTCTCTTATCGATGCATTATATCATCCTCTCTGCTTTTGCACATTATCTCATCCTCTCTGTCCGATTGTCTGTCTGTATCTCTCTCTTACTGTCTCTCACTGTCTCTCACGGTCTCTCATCTTTGCATTTTGTCTCTTATTTTTTCTCTTCATCTCTGTTTTCCTCTTTCTCTCCTCACATTCATCAACTGAAGTGCTTTCTGAGAAAGAGTTGGCTGCTTTATTTCAAGTCACCACAAGTTCCACCTTTGTGAGTGACACACCACGTGGGCTTTTCGGCAATTGCCTTTTCCACCTTGTGTTTATTCATTCACACCCTCTTCTTCCTCCTCTTCCAACTTCTTCTCCTCTTCCTTCTCTTCCTTCTCTTCCATCTCTTCTTCCTCCTCCACCTCCTCCCCTTTTTCCTGCTCTTCCACCTTTTCCTACTCTTCCTCCTCCTCTCCCTTCTCTCCCTTCTCTTCATCCTCTTCCTCCTCTTCCTCATCTTCCTTCTCATCCTACGCTTCATCCTCTTCCTCCTCTTCCCCCTCTTCCACCTCTTCCTCCTCTCCCTCTTCTTCCTGCTCTTCCTCCTCTTCCTCCTCAGCCTCTTCTTCCCCCTCTTCCTCCTCTTCCTCCTCTTCCTCCTCTTCTTCCTCTTCCTCCTCTTCCTCCTCTTCCTCCTCTTCCTCCTCTTCCTCCTCTTCCTCCTTTCCTCCTCTTCCTCCTCTTCCTCCTCTTCCTCCTCTTCTTCCTCTTCCTCCTCTTCCTCCTCTTCCTCCTCTTCCCCCTCTTCCTCCTCCAACTCTTTTCCTACCCTCCTCCACCTTATCTTCCTCCTATTCTACCACATCCTTTCAACGAATTGGTTATGGATCCACACGTTCACCGAGCCACCCTCCTCATACTTTTCAGTTGGGATATCCCTCCTATCTTCTTCCTATCCTATCCTAATCCAACGTTTTGGATTCCTCTACTTCTTATCAATTATTTATCATATTCATCCATTCATTAATGGTAAAATAGATGAGCCCGGTTGCATAAAAGCCTGTTAAACCTCAACCGTGATTAAATACCTCGAGAACCAGTCAGAGAAGCCTTCTTTTTGGAAAGCCTTTCCTGAATGGTTTTCGTGATAATAAATGATGATTAAAATGAATTTGAAGTACGGCTTATAATACTATAAAGGCTAATACTACATTTTATTTCTTTTATTCTCTCTATTTTATTCACATCAATGTTCTCTCCATTTCCTCATATCATCTCTTTTCTCGCTTCTTTCTAAACGTTCATAATATGTTTCACATGATGTCAATAATTCATCGCTTGATTATAAAAAGACAATTCCATCACGTTCTTCGTTTTGTATTATCCTTCTGGCCCTCAATATCGTAATCATGATTTAGCCCATCTCTTCTCACACTGTTCTGTTATAACTTCCTCTCTCTCTTGCTCTTGTATGATTTCCATTGCTATCCTTTCTCCTTTGCATCTCTCCAACAAGCAGCAACCAAAAAATAGACAAGTTCATTTTCCATCCGATTTTTGGCAGTTCAACGAACAATAATTGGTTAATTATTTTTCTTCTTCTTCTACTTTTTCTTCTTCTTCTTTTTCTTCTTTTTCTTCTTCTTCTTCTTCTTCTTCTTCTTCTTCTTCAATCGGAAACGTTTTGGATTCCTCTACTTCTCATCAATTATTTTTTATATTTATCCATTTATCAATGATAAAAATACATAGACCCGGTTGCACAAAAGCTTGTTAAACTTCAACCGTGATCAAATGTCTTCTTCTTCTCCTTCTTCTTCTTCTTCTCTTCTTCTTCTTCTTCTTCTTCTTCTTCTTCTTCTTCTTCTTCTTCTTCTTCTTCTTCATCTTCTTCTTCTTCTTCTTCTTCTTCTTCTTCTTCTTCTTCTTCTTCTTCATCTTCTTCTCCCCCCACCAACGAGTAGCAACCACAAAATAGACGAGTTCATTTTGCATCCGATTTTTGGCAGTTCAACAAACTTCTGCAGCTTTCGAGCCTCCAGGGTAGCAATCCCATTCTCTCATGCTACCACTACAAACTGTCAGAACTCTCTATGCATTTAACATCAATGTCTCCTATTCAAACCGTGCTGACAGTTATAAAGTGAATCTCACTTTAGCATCAACTCCATAGTATACCATGATGCAAACTGAGCAACAAAATAATCCCCATTTGGAGTTCAGAACAAGTTTCATAACCCTTTTACTCTCTAATTTGAGAGAATGAATTGAGAAATGATTCAGGATGGAAAGGATAAATGTGAGTATCATGTTTTGGATGAGACAATTTGAGAAATTTATAGCTCCAGCATTGCATATCTGAATTGATATCCTTCGTTTTCTATTGAACAATATTTATCCTCATTCTCACGCTGTGCAGGCTCAACAGCACTGTTATTGAAGAGTATTGTCTCGACAAATTCTATTTTTTTACTTCGGTTCAAGACCACTACCAATTATATATGGTCTCAGGTTCGTCATTCTAAAACCTGTCTGGACGTATGGAATCCAGCTTTTTCAGCCCCAAAGAACTTCTAACATCAATGATGTTACAACTTCATCTGATGTTAGAAGTCCTAACATCAATCAGATTCAAACAATCCAAAACAAAGTACTGCGGAACATGAAGGATGCGCCCTGGTACATAAGGAACAGAGATTTGCACCGTGATCTGCACATCCCCTATGTGACGATTGGCAGCCCATCATGAGTCACGTCTTCATCAACACGACAACACCAAAGTCATCCAACTGCTAGACAATACTGAACTCACAAGGAGGTTGAAGAGAACAAAGCCCTTCGAGTTGGTGTAGTGCTAGTGAAGTGAAAAAAGTATATTGCATAAAAGTGTAGTGAAAGAATTAAAGTAGTGAAATTATAGATTGGAACTGTTGGCTTCACTGGAAGACTTTATAAATAAACATTAATATTTTTGGATGAGAAATGAAAGAACAAAATTAATGGTTCGTCCTAGTGGCTAGTTTAAATAGAAATTATGAAAAAATTTATAAATTCTGATTTTACCAAAATATGAAAGAACTTCATATAAAAAACCTTATAATCATGATAAATCATTATATTTCTGTGAAGAGTTCTATGCTTTGATGATAAGATACTGATTCTTGTGTTATTGTACTATTCTTTGAAAGAATGAAATATTTTTCATTTCATTTAAGATAGTGGAATAATATGGATTCGTAAACGATTGTACTGAAGAGTACTATTAGAAAAGGGTTGAATAAGTTAGGAAAACGTGGGTCACTGCCACTTATAGTTGGAGGAATGGAGAGAAATTAAGTGAAATTTACACTGAAGCTGAGAAAGCACCGCAATACACGGGAACTCCATTTGCTCTGTTTTTGGCTCCGGTTCTCATTCCAGGGTGCAAATGGAAAAGTTTCCCTCAAATCTACCACGTTGATCAAATTAGAACGAAACTGTTAACTCTTTCATGTTTTCTACCATTATTTGGAGATTTACTATATATTGCTATAATAATTTGTTCAAGTACTCGATCATATACGCGTACACTAGTTGTATTTTTACGAATCGGTTGACTTGGATTCCAGCTAGAATTCAGATTAATTGAAAATAATTCAAGAATTCTATTTATGGAATTAGAAGTTCTGGTATGTATAGTAGAGAATTACAAAATTCTACAGCACCATTTCTAATTTGGTAATGGAAAATCCACCAGGGTTCGAAACATTGTTCACAAAATATTGATTACGAAATATCGACTACAATGTATCGATTACCAAATAATATCGAAAACCAAATATCGATCACAATGTATCGATCACCAAATATCGATTCCACTAACATATCGATACCCACCCAGTCGTTCAGGGTATCAGGCTTGCATGGACGACACAATATGTGCTGAGTGCATCCTCGTGAGAAGGGAATCCCGTAGCATTTGTGTTAATCGACCAATCGTGTCACTGTTTGTTTGCATTCAACTGCATCTGTTATTCAACTAAATAGTAACCAGTCTCTACACAGATGCTGTACAGAGCACTTGTATATAATGTTTACGATTGGTTAATATATCTAGCTCCAGTATATGGATATATCTGGTTCCAGTATATGGATATATCCAGTTCCAGTAAATAGATATATCTGTCTCCAGTACATGGATAAATGGATATATCTAGTTTCAGTATATAGATATACTCAGATACAGTGGAATTCAAATGTTGACACAGTCTGGAACTACATTATTAAAATGCTGTAATTGGAATGGAGCAGCACTCTGTGGAAATTATGTTGATACTGTACAAAACTATTTGGAATCCTGTAATTGAATTGAGGTTACATTTTGTGGCATGCGGCTTTTTGTACGTTGTACATATAGTGAGATACCGCATCACTATAATCTATAGTGAAGCAGTTATAGTTATATAGTTTCGGATATAGAGTTCCACTACACTTCCACAACACCACATCATCATTATAAATACCACAGACACAGCACACATAATAAGTGACAATAATTACTGTAATCTAACTGCCAAAATTTGTTGAATGAGAGAGAGAGTTATCTATGAGAAACTTGAACTTGGATCAGAGTATATTCAAAATTTATTTAGAATGAGACTTTTTACGACTCTTACCATCGGTCAAAGATTTTTATTTTGCTGGTGGTGCCTGAAAAATTTTAAAGTTTTTTAGTTCTGGTTAGTTGATTTTATCTTATTTTCTTGTGATAAGTGTTTGATTTATTAACCTTTGATTTTTTACGTTGTAAAATTTTGGCAATAAAGAATTGAATAAAGAGATGTTGTAGAATCTCCTCCATATTAAGGTGAAATTGATGATGTTGTCAGTTGTATATTACAACATTTCTTTTATTCCACATGAGAAGATCTATGTATGATCCAAGAACTGTACATCAACTATCAGCTCTTCTTATCCTATTATATTAAGCGAGCAATTTCTGTATTTATATATCTGGCTATTTTTATATCTGCTTATTTTTATATCTGGCTATTTTTATATCTGGCTATTTTTATATCTGGCTATTTTTATTTCTGGTAATTTATGTTTAACGGATCTCGAAAACGGCTTTAACGATTTTCACGAAATTTGGAACATAGTAGGTTTATGATATAAACATTGGATTGTTCTAGGTCTCATCCTTGGGAAAACTCGCTGAACGACATTAAAAGGATAATATTCATCCTTGGCTGAAACAGCTGTGGATAGTAAAAAAGTCAGTATGTGAAAAATCAAAATATCACTTCCCCGAAATTCATAAGATGACGTATAGCCAGCTGTGAAATATAAACACGATCATTTTAGAGAATTGTGTTCTGTTTATCAATAAATAAAAATAACGAGCGATGCTCGGTGCCCCGATATTGAATGTAAAATGAAAGAGGTGTCGTCAGTTCAATTTGACAATGTCTCTTTCATTTCAAATTCATAAGAAATGCTAAACGTTCATTCATGTTTACTGTACTTAGATCCTGCATAGATGTTTCTTCTAGGATCATAGAATGCATAATTTATGTAGATCTGTAGATATTGTAGTTGAAATAGTACAATGATTGAGGTATAAACTAAGTTATGCATGTTGAATACTGAGTTATTATGCACTGATAATGCTGAGGAATTCAATCTTAATCTAACTTACAAAAATATCATACAATAAATTGTATTGAATGATGGTTGGCAATCAGCGTAAAAAATTCAGTAAAAATTATGGTTGCTGATAATTAATTTTTCCTCCACTATAGTGAATAGCTGTGACTCAAGTAATCCCGGCATACCTGGTATAATATTAATTTTCGTTTCTTTTAAATAATTATAAATTATACCTCAACCATAGAGCAAAGCGGTCCTACTACTCGGCCTTTAAATTTATTTTATTTTAATAGAAGTGCACTAAAATAGGGCTTATGCCCAGATGTGTCCATCTCTATTTCCCTTTGTGTTTTTTTCCTCTAGAACAAAACAAATAATGTTAAATAAGTTGTTTTTCAAAGTGGATTTTGTGAAGTTGTGAATTGTAAATCCTTCACAGATGATACGATGTTTTCTGATATTTATAAGAGCAGTCTCTAAATTCTCTCTTTTGCGAATAAATTCACAAAAAATTAAGGCCGTCCGGCTCGCAAAATTACTGGGTTCAAACCTCAGCTCTAGCTCAGTGGTAGATACATGAATTTTACAAATACAAATAATCACCATAAGGTTCAATGACCGGTGATTGATAATTCTTACCGCTGCTTCTATGAAGTTCTTGAAGAATACCAATAAGGAAAGTAAAAGAATATTTGATGACTGATTATCAGTAACCATGTATCACTAGAGAATAATAGGACCAACTATAGTTGTTTCTAGTTGATTCTTAAAACGCTCGTCGTGAATACAAGTATTCACCAATATACCCTTCCAAAATTCCTTAGAACTTACACGCCAGTTCTTGAAGCTCTCTGGATCCTTATATGATATAACTGGAACCTTATTAATATATTTTTAATATACTTGTTCTGGCAGATAAATGATATCATCAAAGGATGATAAATATTGAGTGCTCTGGATAAGATTAATATTACTTGATTCAATAATTTAAGTGCTGCTAAATATTTGTTGGTATTAAAACAGCTCAAACTGTATATCACGAGATGAGTTAGGATATAAAAAAATTCTATGAGTTTGTATGCTGACATAAAACACAAAATATATTCCCATAAAAAATATGTGCATAAAATATTCGATATATCTATAATTTACTTAATCAAATGTTTTCTAAAATCTGAATAATTATCACAGGCTTTGCTAATATTCACAATAGTGAGTTTCAAATTCATAATATATTATATTTAATACTGATACTTGGACTTCCAATCAATACAAAATTCTGCAAACAAAAACCTGTTCGGTCTATAAGTTTGATATGATATACTTTGTTCAATTAACAAAATTATAATTAATAAATTAATATTCAAACATGAGATCTCAGGGATTTATATGAATTCGGGCTGTGCATGGAAGTAAGCTTCCTACATATATTAATAAATTTATAAAATGTTCTTATGAACTATGTGATATTATACAACACGTGGTGACTTTTTATTTAATTCAAGTTAATTTGAATAGCGCTTTTTTATTAATTCCCCCACGGTACATAGAAAACCTAAAACGAGCTTGTTTGACTTATCACTCACTGAACTGAAGTTCTTGACGGTCTCGTGGATTGAATTAATTATTTCCAATAATTAATTAGGTAGGCTCCTTTCTGTCACTGCTGGGCTAACGCGTGGTCCAGATTCTTATAAGTTCCTTTCCGAATTAAATATATATTTATGGGGAAAAGTTACAAATTACGAACTCTTTGACAGCACTGAGTTCACAGATAATTTAACATTTAATACAAATACTTCACATTAAAAAAGGGTTTGGCTTAATAGTTTTAAAATTTTTAAAAGAGGAAGAAAGAACCCTAGACTCTGTGTGCATCCTCTCAGGTCAAGATCTTAAGCCAGAAGAAGGAGGTTTTCAGAAAAATTTTTCTCTTCCACGAATAATTCTGTAAGCTACTCTCTGATTGGCCTTCAATTTAATAAACTCAATACAATTGGTTGCCTTGGGAATCAGGGCTTCCTCGACTTTATAATAGAAAAATTAAATAAAAAAAAAGTTTTTATACAAATATATGGAGTGTCTATCTTAAATTGATTTCATAAATAAATTATAACATGCGATTTTAATACATTTAGTTTTTATATGAGTTTTGTATACTCTTGATTTATGATGCTTTTTTAGATTATAACAAATATTTATACAGAAATAATGGGTGTTCGTATTTCTACACATCGATTTCCTTTAGTATACATGATATATCCTTTATGAGTAAATTTTATATAATTCAACCTGTTATACTGGTTGATCGAATAATCAGCTGATTCGTTCAGCATTGATTCTAATAATTATCGATTTATGCAAGATCGACTAATTCTTTTCAAAATGTAAACAATAATTCTAACCTCATGTTCATGCACTTTTATTTTTTATAATCCGCCAATAATAAGTAAGCCGCTTTATAATTTTTTGATCTTACCAATGGGTTCTCATAGTTATTAAATCACAATTATACATGTTTTCTTATCGTTTTTGATAATGCTATTACTCCTAATCGCTAATAATACTTGATTTAAGTTGATTTATCCTTTGACTAGGTCTAACCTTCTTTCCAATTTTATAATTCTATTACATTTCATTGGTTCATTTTAAAATATTTGGTGGTATTAAATTACCATGTGACACAATACGCCCTCTGATTTCTGATTTAAAACGACAATTCCAGAATATAATATAATTTTATGATCCAGTTGGTTTTGGATCAGAAATCACACATGTTACAAAGTCTGTTAATAAATCTATTGAAAGTTCTATCTTCTAACAATTCAACAACATATACAACAATAAATAAATTCAATTCAAATACATACGCCTTACATCAGCCAATCTCCTTCTACACACAATACACAAATACAAATTATCTCCTCCTCCATACACAATATAAACCTTTTTTCTAATCCACGCTTCGCCCTCAGGCTAGAAGCACATTTGAACATTAGTGCAAAATCATTGCCAACCTAGCAAACTGGTAATTCTCTGACTTGCAGAATATAATATTTCTTCTCCCTCGACATAGAACAGTGACTTGTACATTTTTATTTCATTCTCTTGCAGAATTTGGGCTTTGCTTTTATATAACGAATATTTTTAAAGGATAATCTTTAGTTATTTATTAACAAGAACTTCTCATTCATCTGATACATTGAAACTTTGGCTTAATGCTTTTGGTGGTAACTATGCGGTTTGATCATTTGGCGGATAATTTTATTGATTTTCTCAATTAGTTTACACATAAATAATAATAATATAATATTTTTATAATATCTCTACATACAATTCACATTTATATGACACTTGAGTTTTTTATTCGGGGTATCAACTTAGGCGATTTATCAGGCATTGAATACTCGGGTTCTCGCAGTGAACAGCTGATCCTTGGATGCTTGGGTGGCTTCTATTTATTCAACTGTCGCCATTTTGATGCTTCTTTAAGATATACAACGGTAAGTTGGCTTTTAAATTGGAAGTTATTTATTCACTTGTTTCATTAGTGAGGATGGTGTTAAAGATGGTTTCTAAATTTGTTCTTTCTTTATTTTCAGGTATGCTGGTCGAAGTGAATACTCGTCTGCTAAATAAGTGTGTTGCCTGGCGTTCGTTTGGTACGTATTTGTTGACAGGTAAGGTCAGTGAATCCAAATATTATTATTTACTTTCTTATCGCTTATTGTCTCGATAATACGGTTTGAGATTAGAAATATTTTCCCACCAAGTTAAATTTGGTTTGCTGCTGTCCGGTTGTTATTTATAGATGAGGCTGTCCTGATGATGATTTATCCTTCATAAATATAAAACCCCGGTATCTTGTATACCTTTTCAAACAATTCTTAGCTTCCTTAATGGTAATATATTTCAATCCATTCTTTTTCCAATCATCTTGTAGTCTTAATGCATTTTTCCTCTCACTTTCATTTAATATTCTCGGTTTCAGTTCGTTATAAATTAGTAGGCTCACAACAATAACTATTTTTATAATATTACCTTTCCCATCATCAATAATAGATTCTTTTAATAACAACAACATAATATTTCTATCATACCTACAACGCAGTCCTTTATCAATGTCACAGCCATAACAAATAGTATACAATACATCAGAACATTTATTATCTCTTCAACAATATAATCTCTCAACATATAATAGTCAGGTACTTTCACTCTCTTATTATAATTTCTTATTTCTTTTAATCTTATTAAACACTTTCCATCCTTTATCAACCTCCATAAATAGTCCACTTTATTATTATCATCCACACATGAATCAATCGTAGTTTCCTTTCAGTTCCGTTTTTATCCCTGTATGAATCCATATTAGTCCTTCCAGTAGCTCCAGTTTCATTCCATTTATTAGGTCCATTTTGCCGGTCACATCGCTGATCTTCTGCTTTAAAGCGAATGTGCCGCGGATGCATGCCGTCGATCTCCTGTCCTCCATCCTGGTTTCGGTCCGGAATCCTCCTCGGGCGTTTGAAACGTGCATGCGGCCGTATCGTCGCGCGCGGTACTTCTTTTTCTTCCGCCTGACTTTCCGCCTCCGGCCTTGCGGTGCATGCTTCTTGTATCCCGAATGCCGTCCTCCCTGGTGTGTCCTCTTGGTCCTCCATCCTGGGTTCCTTGGGGTGCATAAGTCCTGTGCGCGGATGCTTGGTGGTGGTCCCTTGATGCGCGGGTGTGGCGTTCAAAACGGGTTGATCGCATGTGGGCTCCATATTACATAATTCCTTTACTGTAACCCGGTTTTCCTCGGGGGCGGGTTGCTCTTCCTGCGGTGATGGTTCTTCAGTGGGGAATAGTATGCCTAATAGAGGCTGATGCTTGCGGGGTGTTTTAATTCCATGGTGGGCGGCGGTTTTTTGTGGTGGGCTGACTTGCATGGGCTCCTGTTGTCTGGTGGTGGGTTATTTGCATGTTGATTTTGGGTTGTCTTTGTTGTATGTGCTACTGTGTAAGATGTATTTGTCCGGTTATGATTTTGATGTGTTTCACCTTGATTCTTGTGACCTCCATCTCGTTTGTAATTATTCCCATTTAAGCGATCTCTGCCATCATAATATGCTCCTTTATCCTGTTGTTTAATATTGTAATATTGAGATCTATTTCTAGAATTATTTTCAAACGATTGACCTCTGCTAGTATTTTCAGGGTATTTTTGATATCGGGTGTTTGCTCTGGCATTTGACATTTGATTCTCACCATTATAATTTTTTCTGAAGCTATTGTTATTATGCTGAAGAGAATGATTGGAGTCTCCTGTGCGATCGTTTACCTGACTGGATTCAGAAGTAACGGATTGGATACAGTGTAAATGTTCCATTAATTCTTTGCAACTGGTAATTGAGGATACTGCTAGTGTCATACGAACATTGAAAGGAAGCTTTTTTGATAAGATGTGGACCAGTGATGAATCAGCTAGAGATTCGTCTAACTGATGGTTTCTATACATCAAATCTGTTATAAAATCGGTGTAGGATTGTCCATTTTTACTATTGTAAGTGCATAAAATAATTTCTGACAATGCGTCCATCTGTTTACATTTACTCCAATACTGTTGCAGGAACTGGGAGATGAAGTCCTCCAGGCTGTTGATATCTCGCATCCGGCTCTGGAAAAACATCAGCGGCTCGCCGAGTAATAAACTGGACAATTGGAAACGCCACATTAACCAAGAGGTGGGTGTCAGTTCTTGAACGGCTCTTATTTGGTCCACAAATGGTTTGGGTTGCATGTGACGGTAGGAATTATCAAATTTTCCAAGATTTTGGAAAGGTTGAGTGCTATTTACTGGTTCAATCGGTATATAATGTATTCTGCTGGCTGGAATATTTTCCATGGATGTCGCTAGTCTGGAGACTCTTTCTTCACTTGCGGTCCATTTATCATCTATAGTTTTTATGTTCTCATTCACTTCGTCATATAATTTGGTTATCTTTAGTTGTTGTCCGACTACGGCATTCTCTAATACATCGCATCTCTCACCTGATTTCGCCCCCTCCTCCGTTAAGTTCGCTATGCCTGTCTGCACGTCACTTTGTTCTTTAGTTATTATTTCCACTCTATCGACATTTTCACCCATCTTCGATTCTATCCCGCATTTATTTTCTAATACTTTTTCCGTTGTAGCTTCTATGATAGTGGTACCTCTCTCCTCACCTAATACGTCTACCTGCTCCTCAGTTTCTTTAGGCACTTCGTCCATACGATTTTCTAGGTCGTTTATGGCAGTGGATTGCATGTCTATTTTATGTCTACTATGTTTTTTGTCTCTTCTTGGAATTCAGGAAATTTTTCATCAACTTTCTCTTCCCTCTTTTCAACATCTTCTTGGTCAGTTTTTGTATCTCCTTTTATAATTTCCTGGAGATTTTCATGGACAGTTTTGATGTCATCCTTTAAAGCTTTCCAGCTTTCATCCATTTTCTTACTATGTTCCCTTATTTCTTTTATTGCCCATCTCATAGTTTCGTCGAGCATGAGTTTAAATTCGCTGGTGGTGATGTACGTCTCATGATTGGTAGTGTAACCGACTGAAGAATCTAAGGTAACATTGTGCTTTTCCAGGTTGGTGACTGCAGACGACGGTTGGCTAACCACATCGGTCGGCGACTGGTCCATGGTGACGATATTATGGAATACTTCGAATAAATTGCCAAGTGTGCTGCCAAATTTCAGGAATATTAAAATGGTTTTAGTGATAGTGCCTATTCTGGATAAAATTGTGTGGTGTTAAAAGTTTCAAGTGTCATGTACATGTATTACAAAAAGACCTTCGAGTGACAGGTATGACTTCTGACATAGATAGATTACACTAATATAGTTCTTAAAATTTTAGGTAGGGTCTTATCTTCCTTAATAACCATAATATTATAATGTTTCAAATAACTTATAACCCTGGTCAGCATACAATGTCTAGATTCGAAAATCAAAATCAAAATTTTTACTATAACTTTTATGGAAATTTCCATCCAATTTTTCCTCTATTATGAGAATTATGTTATCAAACTCGTGTGATACAGTTTGTCTGTATTTATGCAGCTTGAAAAATTTTAATTTGAAGAGCAACTCAATTATTTTAGCCAGAAACTTACAATAGATCATCAGATATATCTTGTCGAATCAACTTCAGATTATACTTCTTGCAGCTTTCATTTATCAATAATTTCATTAATCATTGGTAGTAAGATTGAGTAGGTAAGCTTTTCATCATGCTCCACTGGTTGGGTGCCATTATGTGAAGTTGTGAATTGTAAATCCTTCACAGATGATACAATGTTTCTGATATTTATAAGAGCAGTCTCTAAATTCCCTCTTTTGCGAATAAATTCACAAAAAATTAAGGCCGTCCGGCTCGCAAAATTACTGGGTTCAAACCTCAGCTCTAGCTCAGTGGTAGATACATGAATTTTACAAATACAAATAATCACCATAAGGTTCAATGACCGTGATTGATAATTCTTACCGCTGCTTCTATGAAGTTCTTGGAGAATACCAGTGAGAAAATTAAAAGAATATTTGATGACTGATTATCAGTAACCATGTACCACTGGAGAATGATAAGGACCAACTATAGTTGTTTCTAGTTGATACTTAAAGCGCTCGTCGTGAATACAAGTATTCACCAATATACCCTTCCGAAATTCCTTAGAACTTACAACGCCAGTTCTTGAAGCTCTCTGGATCCTTATATGATATAACTGGAACCTTATTAATATAATTTTTTAATATACTTGTTCTGGCAGATAAAATGAATATCATCAAAGGATGATAAATATTGAGTGCTCTGGATAAGATTAATATTACTTGATTCAATAATTTTAAGTGCTGCTAAATATTTGTTGGTATTAAAACAGCTCAAACTGTATATCACGAGATGAGTTAGGATATAATAAAAAATTCTATGAGTTTGTATGCTGACATAAAACACAAAATATATTCCCATAAAAAATATGTGCATAAAATATTCGATATATCTATAATTTACTTAATCAAATGTTTTCTAAAATCTGAATAATTATCACAGGCTTTGCTAATATTCACAATAGTGAGTTTCAAATTCATAAATATATTATTTAATACTGATACTTAGACTTCCAATCAATACAAAATTCTGCAAACAAAAACCTGTTCGGTCTATAAGTTTGATATGATATACTTTGTTCAATTAACAAAATTATAATTAATAAATTAATATTCAAACATGAGATCTCAGGGATTATATGAATTCGGGCTGTGCATGGAAGTAAGCTTCCTACATATATTAAATAAATTTATAAAATGTTCTTATGAACTATGTGATATTATACAACACGTGGTGACTTTTTACTCAATTCAAGTTAATTTGAATAGCGCTTTTTTATTAATTCCCCCACGGTACATAGAAAACCTAAAACGAGCTCGTTTAACTTATCACTCACTGAACTGAAGTTCTTGACGGTCTCGTGGATTGAATTAATTATTTCCAATAATTAATTAGGTAGGCTCCTTTTTGTCACTGCTGGGCTAACGCATGGACCAGATTCTTATAAGTTCCTTTCCGAATTAAAGATATATTTATGGGGAATAGTTACAAATTACGAACTCTTTGACAGCACTGAGTTCACAGATAATTTAACATTTAATACAAATACTTCACATTAAAAAAGGGTTTGGCTTAATAGTTTTAAAATTTTTAAAAGAGGAAGAAAGAACCCTAACCTCTGTGTGCATCCTCTCAGGTCAAGATCTTAAGCCAGAAGAAGGAGGTTTTCAGAAAAATTTGTCTCTTCCACGAATAATTCTGTAAGCTACTCTCTGATTGGCCTTCAATTTAATAAACTCAATACAATTGGTTGCCTTGGGAATCAGGGCTTCCTCGACTTTATAATAGAAAAAATTAAATAAAAAAAAGGTTTTTATACAAATATATGGAGTGTTTATCTTAAATTGATTTCATAAATAAATCATAACATGCGATTTTAATACATTTAGTTTTTATATGAGTTTTGTATACTCTTGATTTATCATGCTTTTTTAGATTATATAAATATTTATACAGAAATAATGGGTGTTCGTATTTCTACACATCGACTTCCTTTAGTATACATGATATATCCTTTATGAGTAAATTTTATATAATTCAACCTGTTATACTGGTTGATCGAATAATCAGCTGATTCGTTCAGCATTGATTCTAATAATTATCGATTTATTCAAGATCGACTAATTCTTTTCAAAATGTAAACAAATAATTCTAACCTCAATGTTCATGCACTTTTATTTTTTATAATCCGCCAATAATAAGTAAGCCGCTTTATAATTTTTTGATCTTACCAATGGGTTCTCATAGTTATTAAATCACAATTATACATGTTTTCTTATCGTTTTTGATAATGCTATTACTCCTAATCGCTAATAATACTTGATTTAAGTTGATTTATCCTTTGACTAGGTCTAACCTTCTTTCCAATTTTATAATTCTATTACATTTCATTGGTTCATTTTAAAATATTTGGTGGTATTAAATTACCACGTGACAATTTTCATTAGTATTTTTTATTTTGTATATTTTAGCCGGTACAATGTTTTGTAATAATATTATGTTGTGCGAAATATTATATTCAGCCAGAAAATAGTTATTTGTGCAACTAGTGCGCAAAGTGACAGTTTGCTGCACCGAAAGAAACGTTTACGTCCGAGCTGTAGGCGAGGGCGGTATGGCTTCTTAAGTGCAGCAGTGGAACTTT
>NC_052508.1:9762572-9783442 GCF_014356525.2 Nilaparvata lugens
TGAGATCCCAACTCACAAAACATCAGCATAAAATTATCATCTGCAGACGATGTTTCACCCATACAACACCTCGACAGAGATGGTGAACGCAGGATGGCTGAGCATGAGGATATTGTGCTAGCAATAATACAGCAAGAATCATCATGCCACAGGTTGGAAAAGATGGTAAACCTCCAACCTTGAAGTTCGAGAAACATGTGCAAAAGTATAGAGTACCTGTTGTATCATACGCCGATTTTGAGTGCATCCTGGAGAAACCTGATGAAGACAATGAACAATGGATTGGTGAAGCTACCAAAGTATCCAGTATCATCGGGCAATGAGTTACTGCTTATACTTTGTGCGGGACCCATATTTGGAAGATTCCTGGCTGACAATCACTAACCTTATCCCTCATGAGCCGATTGTCTACAGGGGTCCTGATGCCACCAAACATTTCATGAAGACCCTCACCATGTATGCAAACGATTTAGATGAGGCAATTGACTGCAGGAATATCAAGTTGCTCCCACTAACCAAAAGAGAGAAAGAACGACATAATGCAGCTGATTTCTGCGAGGCCTGCAATGAACGGTTCAATAAAGATAAGGTGTATGACCATTGTCA
Organism: Nilaparvata lugens; assembly: GCF_014356525.2. NCBI lineage: Eukaryota > Metazoa > Arthropoda > Insecta > Hemiptera > Delphacidae > Nilaparvata > Nilaparvata lugens. The sequence continues at coordinate 9,763,179 of NC_052508.1, forward strand.
TATAACTGGTATCTACCGGAATGCACTATGCCGGAAATGCAACCTGCAGCGAGAGCGACAATCATTCATACCAGTGTTTCTCCACAACTCTTCAAACTACGATACACACCTCATTATTCCAGAGCTGGGTAGAGATAAGGATCGGCTGTTTGTCATCCCAAATTCATCGGAAAAGTATATATCATTCACCAAACAAATATCTCCAAAAATGCACCTTCGATTCATCGATACATTCCGGTTTACGCCTGATAGTTTAGACAATCTGTCACCAACCTAGTCAAATCAGCATCGAATCCAGAAGACTTGTCCAAAGTGCTGCCACATACTGCCAAGGTGTTTGGAAACAAATTGAGCTTGTCTCAAGGAAGGAGTGTTTCCATACGACTACTGCGATCATGGCAGAGACTCGAAGAAACATCGCTACCCCCAAAGAGGCATTTTTCAGCAAGCTGGTTGATAGGATGTTTAGCAGTGATGATTATGACCATGCTCAAACTGTGTGAAACAATTCAGTTGTAGAACTCTGGGAGAATACAGTGACCTATACTTGAAAACAGATGTTCTCCTGCTGGCTGATGTCTTTGAGAGCTTCCGTGATGTATGCATGAAGACCTATGATTTGGATTGTGCTCACTACTTTACATCTCCAGCTTTTCCTTTGATGTCATGCTGAATATACTAAAGTCGAGCTTGAGCTCCTTACTGACTATGACATGTACATGTTTATCGAGCGAGGTATCAGAGGAGGAATAACAAATTGTACACCGTCATGCTGTAGCCAACAATGCCTACACAGGAGTGCCTATTGACCCCGAGAAGCCTACATCATATCTCCTGTACACAGATGCGAACAACCTGTACGGCTGGGCATGTGCCAACCACTTCCATGTCGGAAATTCCAGTGGTGGAGAAAGATGAGTTGGAGGGGGTGAGCAGAGGTATTGAGGGTGTTGGAGATGTTCAAAAGATTGGCTACATCTTGGAGGTGGACATGAGTACCCTTCCAATTGCATGATGAGCATAATGACTTCCCATTCCTGGCAGAGAACAAAAACTCTTGAATCCAATCATGTACGACTCATGACAGCTCTAAGCAGCCCGAACGATATGTATGTCATTACCGCACCCTCAAGCAAGCAGTAAAGCATGGATTGAAAATCGCTAAAGTTCATCGAGGTGTAAGGTTTGAGCAGGAGGACTTCCTAGCACCCTACATCATGCTTAATACAAAGCTAAGACAGCAGTCAAAGAATAAGTTTGAAAAGAACTTTTTCAAACTCATGAACAATGCTGTGTTTGGTAAGACAATGGAAAATGTGCGAAAAAGAATGAGCATGGAGCTAGTGAATGATGAGAAGCGATTGAAGAAACTGATTGCTCGACCAGTGTACAAGGATCGTGTCATATTGGAGAGAATATTTGTGCTGTTACGATGCATAAGGAAAAAGTGGAGCTCAATAAGCCAATCTATATAGGGTTATCAGTGCTTGACATCAGCAAAACCCTCATGTACGAATTCCACTATAACATCATGAAGCCCATCTACAAGGACCGTCTTCAACTCCTATATCAAGATACTGATAGCTTGTTCTACCTTGTCAAGACAGAGGACATGTACAAAGAATCATCAACAACCAACAACTGGAAGATACCTTTGACACCTCAGAGTACCCTCCAGAGCACCCATGCTATTCAGATGCAAACAAAATGGTCTTGGTAAGTTTAAAGATGAATATGCTGGCCGAGCGCCACTTGAGTATGTAGGCTTACGATCGAAGCTATATGCCTGTAGGTGTTACAATAGTGATCCAAATCAGCTGACAAGTGGATTGATAAAGAAAGCTAAGGAGTGAGGAGACCATACTTGGGCGAGAACTCTCAAAAATGCATCCAGATGCTGAACGTTACATAGGCTTCCAAGACTATCTAGATTGTCTATATGGTGACGAGGATATCTATAAGAACAAGTGATGTTTGGTACTAGGAAACATCGATCATGACCCAAGTCATGAGAAAGAAGGCATTGAGCAAAGCTGATGAGAAGAGGTATATTCTAGATGATGGAATTACAACTCTTGCACATGGACATTACAAGATCCCCACTCTAGCACACATTGATGAGGAGGATGAGGAGGAGGAGGAGGAGGAGATGAGGAGGAAGAGAATATGACTCTCAAGAAATTCCCAAGGTTCAGGCAGCTAGCAGTACTACAACAGCTAAACGGCTACATTCCTCATCACATGATGAGCTCATGATAAAAGTCAATGAGTCAGGAAGCAGTACTATCCCTGCTAAACGATCACGTCCCTTATCAAATGATGAGCTTGCTGATATGATCAATGATATAAAATAGATGGTGATGCATCTCAGTATAGCATACTGAGAAAATTGCTTGAAAAGTGACGTCATACCTCATGCCAGGAAGTGTCAACAATCCACTATGCATACAATCTGTGCACATGTCTTCACCATACATTCGCATCGCAAGACTTTTTGGAAGCGGTCATCATCAGTTGAGGTCTGTGCACCATGCTGTAAAGACGCCGCCCATCACCCCACCACCGCCGCCAGTCAGCCCACCATCATCACCAGTCGCCCCCCATCACCACCAGTCAGCCCCACCATCGTCACCAGTCGCCCCCCACCGCCGCCAGCCATCCAACCACCCCGCCGTCGCTCCACCACCGCCGCCAGTCAGCCCACCACCGCCGCCAGTCATCCCACCAGCCAAGGCCAAGACGGCTTCAATTTTGTAGTAGCCCTCATCACACCAATCAGTTAATATTGATGTATAACCATTGTAATATGATAATAAAGAAATAAACCCTCATTGGCTGATCCACTGTCTAAACTACTCTCATGTAATGATGTAACATGTATGAAATAAACCTCATTTTATATTATGTTAACCATTGATTGAGAGTTTCATTAATTCATATAGGTAAAAATCACCTTACTTTACTTTAGGCGACCCCACCACTCCCTCTGTCCCACTGACCAATGACCAATGGCCACCAGCATTAAGGACTCTAGCTCAAGATGGTCATGCAGGACCTATCACTCTACATGGTCATGGAGACCTATCACTCCAGATCAATATGTCCATGGTAGACCTACTAGATCAAGATGTCCAGAAGACTCTAGATCAACATGACCATGCTGCTCTAGAGATCAAAATGGCATTGAAGATAGATATTTTCAACGACTCCCACTCCATGCTCAGACATGACATATTTCAATGACCCTCACTCCTCCTGTCACATGTCTGTATGGTATAATTGGGTCGTCCACTCAGTGGTCAGTCAGTCAGTTCAATTACTGTTCAGTTACTGATCAGTCTGATCAGTCACTGTTCAGTTACTGATCAGTCACTGTTCAGTTACTGATCAGTCATTTTCAGTCACTGTTCAACTGTTCAATTACTGTTCAGTCACTGTTCAGTTACTGATCAGTCACTGTTCATATAGGTAAGAAATCACCTTGCTATGCTTTCAACGAAGGCTGTTTCAACGACCCCCACTCCACCTCCCCAGTCACATGACCAATTGCCGCCAGTCTTTATCAGCATCCACTTCCTGTTCCAACAGTAGTATGAGTCATCTCTCAACTATCTTACTATAAATACCGCAGCATTGATCTGCATTCGTTCATTTGTTAATGTCAACGGTGCAGTAAACATGGATACTTCTAAGGTGTTTAATGTGCCTACGCTCTGTGGTAATAAAATTAAGCCTACCAATGACGGTTTGGTTTGTGGCTGCTAACAGAGAACCTGTGCAATACAACCTTGTGACAGACATTGGAATATTGATTACACTGCTGGAGAAGAACTGTGGTGCAGGATGACTCAAATCTTGTGCCTATTACAGAACCTTTCTGTGACAATATAATGCTTGTGAATGCAGCCTCTGATGCAGCTAAAATGCATGGTATTACACGTTTGGAAGCTACAATCTATAACTATAGTTTGACAAATAGAGACAATAGCAAAATCTTTGACCCATTCAAGATAGCTTGTCACTCTTGAATGATAGTAGAAATTATTTTCAAATGCTCCAATTTATTCTGTGTCCTTGGCCAAAATGTGGACAAAACTGACAGATAATTAAAAATATTGTTGTTTGGTCTATAATGATCTTCTACAGTATGTTTACTGGGTAATAGCAATACCAGGAATTGACTGGAGTACAAGTAAAGCTCCCACTGACCCACAACATAGAAATAAAATAGTTTCTTATGTTATTTCTGCATTCAGTTTCAATTTACTACCTATCAATTTAGAAATTTTTGAGGACTCATCCAACCAAAATAATATTAGTTTCTCACAAAAGTGCTATATAAGAGTGGTGACACATATTTCTCCAAGTCAACCACAGTTTTCTCTACCATATCCAAAGTTGTTAACCTAGATGAGTTGGGCCTTGTAGCAACAGGTAACTTGATACCACAAGTCTTAAGAAAACGAGCAAACATAACCTGTAAGCTTCTTCCATACCCTGTTAAAGAGATACAGCCCTTGTCTCCTATCACAGTGCTATCAGCCAAGAAGCGCAAGCTAGAACTGGATGAAATTGATCTAAAACGGAGGAAAATTGAGTTTTTTGAAGCCACACAGTCATTTAGGGAACAGCATAAGCAGCTAGCAGAATTTGAGAGAGAAATAGAAAATTTGAGAGAGGAACTTGAGCCATATTTCCATTCACATTGGCTAAATTTTGATCTAAGTGGAGTGTACAATGTGACTGCATTTACTGTGAATAATACTGGGAAATTCCCATATGTAGGTGTTCTGGGGGAAAAAGATGGTTTGAAAAACGTTTACTTTGTAAAGGGGTGCCATAAAAATGTTTTTATTAATGCATACAAAGCTATCGAAACTCTCAAGAAAGAGGGTTATTCTGTAATCCCTTACACTGACAAAAAAGAAATAATTTGTCTACCAAGGAAGAGAAAATTGTGTAATTACAGTCAATGGCATGACAAGCTATAATGGTCATCATTTCCTAGAATAGAATCACTTAAGTTTCTGTCAGATGTATGGAAAAACTTGGAAGACACTCCCTTCACACCAAAAGAAGTGGAGCAGTATAATAACCACAAATGCTGGAAATTAAAGGGAAAGTAAAAGTAGACAGTGCAAAATTAGAAGAGTTACCAGAAGGTATAGAGTTGGTCATTATTGCAATAAAAGAAGTGTACAATAGAAAAAATACTCGGTATATCCTACAGTTTGAAAACGTGGAAGCATTGTATGTGTCAAACTATTGGTTAGAGGAAGAATTTGAGAATCCCAACATAGATTTGAATTATAAAATTAGAATCAAGCTAGATGTTTTGAAATATACACCCAGTAGGAATAAGGAAAGAGTTACTTTCTGTATTTGATTTGGCCATAGATATGCTTTGATGTATGTATAATAATTAAAAAAATAAAGAAAATTATTGTAACCTTGTGTGTTATCTTTTGTTTCCTATTCTATCCTATCCAAAGATACAAATTTCCAATAAGATGAAATTGAGACTCAATTCTGAAAGTCAAGTATTATTTATTTAGTAATGCACTCAGCATTGGTTACAGTGCAACAGATAACAGGGGATTGAACCTCACTTTCTCATTTTAGTCAACTTACAAGAATGCCTACAATAGAGGTATGTGTAACTCAGCTTTACACTTTGCACTCAAGTTTAATTATATATGTCAGACTGCCTACATTTAGCATTGTGAGATGACTTATCAAACAAGGAAAATTGTAAATAATTGATTGCAAAACATTGTGCAATTGGTATGAGGATTGTATAGTGATAGTTTTGTGTGACTCTCACTCTCTCTCTCTCACTCACTGTCTCACTCCCTCACCCACTGATCACTCACTGTTCACTCTCTTTCTCTCTCACTACCTATCTGTCACTCTCTCACTCTCAGCCCTACAGTGAGAACGTTATTGAGATGTATAGTCATAGTTGAGAGATGACGTCATACATACTTGTTGGAACAGGAAGTGGATGCTGATAAAGACTGGCGGCAATTGGTCATGTGACTGGGGAAGGTGGAGTGGGGGTCGTTGAAACAGCCTTCGTTGAAAGCATAGCAAGGTGATTTCTTACCTATATGAACAGTGACTGATCAGTAACTGAACAGTGACTGAACAGTAATTGAACAGTTGAACAGTGACTGAACAATGACTGATCAGTAACTGAACAGTGACTGATCAGTAACTGAACAGTGACTGATCAGTGACTGATCAGTAACTGAACAGTAATTGAACTGACTGACTGACCACTGAGTGGACGACCCAATTATACCATACAGACATGTGACAGGAGGAGTGAGGGTCATTGAAAATATGTCATGTCTGAGCATGGAGTGGGAGTCGTTGAAAATATCTATCTTCAATGCCATTTTGATCTCTAGAGCAGCATGGTCATGTTGATCTAGAGTCTTCATGGACATCTTGATCTAGTAGGTCTACCATGGACATATTGATCTGGAGTGATAGGTCTCCATGACCATGTAGAGTGATAGGTCCTGCATGACCATCTTGAGCTAGAGTCCTTAATGCTGGTGGCCATTGGTCATGTGACAGAGGGAGTTGGAGTGGGGTCGCCTAAAGTAAAGTAAGGTGATTTTCTACCTATATGAATTAATGAAACTCTCAATCAATGGTTAACATAATATAAAATGAGGTTTATTTCATACATGTTTACATCATTACATGAGAGTAGTTTTAGACAGTGGATCAGCCAATGAGGGTTTATTTCTTTATTATCATATTACAATGGTTATACATTCAATATTAACTGATTGGTGTGATGAGGGCTACTACAAAATTGAAGCCGTCTTGGCCTTGGCTGGTGGGATGACTGGCGGCGGTGGTGGGCTGACTGGCGGCGGTGGTGGAGCGACTGGCGGCGGTGGTTGGATGGCTGGCGGCGGTGGTGGGGCGACTGGTGACGATGGTGGGGCTGACTGGTGGTGATGGTGGGGCGACTGGTGATGATGGTGGGCTGACTGGCGGCGGTGGTGGGGTGATGGGCGGCGTCTTTACAGCATGGTGCACAGACCTCAACTGATGATGACCGCTTCCAAAAAGTCTTGCGATGCGAATGTATGGTGAAGACATGTGCACAGATTGTATGCATAGTGGATTGTTGACACTTCCTGGCATGAGGTATGACGTCACTTTTCAAGCAATTTTCTCAGTATGCTATACTGAGATGCATCACCATCTATTTTATAGTCATTGATCATATCAGCAAGCTCATCATTTGATAAGGGACGTGATCGTTTAGCAGGGATAGTACTGCTTCCTGACTCATTGACTTTATCAATGAGCTCATCATGTGATGAGGAATGTAGCCGTTTAGCTGTTGTAGTACTGCTAGCTGCCTGAACCTTGGGAATTTCTTGAGAGTCAATCATCTCTTCCTCCTCATCCTCCTCCTCCTCCTCCTCCTCCTCATCCTCCTCATCAATGTGTGCTAGAGTGGGGATCTTGTAATGTCCATGTGCAAGAGTTGTAATTCCATCATCTAGAATATACCTCTTCTCATCAGCTTTGCTCAATGCCTTCTTTCTCATGACTTGGGTCATGATCTGATGTTTCCTAGTACCAAACATCACTTGTTCTCTATAGATATCCTCGTCACCATATAGACAATCTAGATAGTCTTGGAAGCCTATGTAACGTTCAGCATCTGGATGCATTTTTGAGAGTTCTCGCCCAAGTATTGGTCTCCTCACTCCTTTAGCTTTCTTTATCAATCCACTTGTCAGCTGATTTGGATCACTATTGTAACACCTACAGGCATATAGCTTCGATCGTAAGCCTACATACTCAAGTGGCGCTCGGCCAGCATATTCATCTTTAAACTTACCAAGCACCATTTTGTTTGCATCTGAATAGCATGGGTGCTCTGGAGGGTACTCTGAGGTGTCAAAGGTATCTTCCAGTTGTTGGTTGTTGATGATATCTTTGTACATGTCCTCTGTCTTGACAAGGTAGAACAAGCTATCAGTATCTTGATATAGGAGTTGAAGACGGTCCTTGTAGATGGGCTTCATGATGTTATAGTGGAATTCGTACATGAGGGTTTTGCTGATGTCAAGCACTGATAACCCTATATAGATTGGCTTATTGAGCTCCACTTTTTCCTTATGCATCGTAACAGCACAAATATTCTCTCCAAATATGATACGATCCTTGTACACTGGTCGAGCAATCAGTTTCTTCAATCGCTTCTCATCATTCACTAGCTCCATGCTCATTCTTTTTCGCACATTTTCCATTGTCTTACCAAACACAGCATTGTTCATGAGTTTGAAAAAGTTCTTTTCAAACTTATTCTTTGACTGCTGTCTTAGCTTTGTATTAAGCATGATGTAGGGTGCTAGGAAGTCCTCCTGCTCAAACCTTACACCTCGATGAACTTTAGCGATTTTCAATCCATGCTTTACTGCTTGCTTGAGGGTGCGGTAATGACATACATATCGTTCGCGGCTGCTTAGAGCTGTCATGAGTCGTACATGATTGGATTCAAGAGTTTTTTTGTTCTCTGCCAGGAATGGGAAGTCATTATGCTCATCATGCAATTTGGAAGGGTACTCAATGTCCACCTCCAAGATGTAGCCAATCTTTTGAACATCTCCAACACCCTCAATACCTCTGCTCACCCCCTCCAACTCATCTTTCTCCATCCACTGGAATTTCCGACATGGAAGTGGTTGGCACATTGCCCAGCCGTACAGGTTGTTCGCATCTGTGTACAGGAGATATGATGTAGGCTTCTCGGGGTCAATAGGCACTCCTGTGTAGGCATTGTTGGCTACAGCATGACGGTGTATACAATTTGTTATTCCTCCTCTGATACCTCGCTCGATAAACATGTACATGTCATAGTCAGTAAGGAGCTCAAGCTCGACTTTAGTATATTTCAGCATGACATCAAAGGAAAAGCCTGGAGATGTAAAGTAGTGAGCACAATCCAAATCATAAGTCTTCATGCATACATCACGGAAGCTCTCAAAGACATCAGCCAGCAGGAGAACATCTGTTTTCAAGTATAGGTCACTGTATTCTCCCAGAGTTCTACAACTGAATTGGTTCCACACAGTTTGAGCATGTTCATAATCATCACTGCTAACACTCCTATCAACCAGCTTGCTGAAAAATGCCTCTTTGGGTGGTAGCGATGTTTCTTCGAGTCTCTGCCATAAATCGCAGTAGTCGTATGGAACACTCCTTTCCTTGAGACAAGGCTCAATTTGTTTCCAAACACCTTGGCAGTATGTGGCAGCACTTTGGAAAGTCTTCTGGATTCGATGCTGATTTGACTAGGTTGGTGACCAGATTGTCTAAACTATCAGGCGTAAACCGGAATGTATCGATGAATCGAAGGTGCATTTTTGGAGATATTTGTTTGGTGAATGATATATACTTTTCCGATGAATTTGGGATGACAAACAGCCGATCCTTATCTCTACCCAGCTCTGGAATAATGAGGTGTGTATCGTAGTTTGAAGAGTTGTGGAGAAACACTGGTATGAATGATTGTCACTCTCGCTGCAGGTTGCATTTCCGGCATAGTGCATTCCGTTAGATACCAGTTATATGACAATGGTCATACACCTTATCTTTATTGAACCGTTCATTGCAGGCCTCGCAGAAATCAGCTGCATTATGTCGTTCTTTCTCTCTTTTGGTTAGTGGGAGCAACTTGATATTCCTGCAGTCAATTGCCTCATCTAAATCGTTTGCATACATGGTGAGGGTCTTCATGAAATGTTTGGCGGCATCAGGACCCCTGTAGACAATCGGCTCATGAGGGATAAGGTTAGTGATTGTCAGCCAGGAATCTTCCAAATATGGGTCCCGCACAAAGTATAAGCAGTAACTCACTGCCCGATGATACTGGATAACTTTGGTAGCTTCACCAATCCATTGTTCATTGTCTTCATCAGGTTTCTCCAGGATGCACTCAAAATCGGCATATGCTACAACAGGTACTCTATACTTTTGCACATGTTTCTCGAACTTCAAGGTTGGAGGTTTACCATCTTTTCCAACCTGTGGCATGATGATTCTTGCTGTATTATTGCTAGCACAATACTCCTCATGCTCAGCCATCCTGCGTTCACCATCTCTGTCGAGGGTGTAATGGGTGAAACATCGTCTGCAGATGATAATTTTATGCTGATGTTTTGTGAGTTGGATCTCACAAGTCTTTCAAAATTTTTAATGTAGCAGTAGTGGCTATTTGATTTATGTTCATTATCATCCTCAAGGGTGCTGTTTTCTCATCATCCTTACTCTCACAGAGGAGGAGAAGATCAAAGTGATCTGCCTTCATTGCATTTCCAACTCTTCTTGGAAATATAACGTTCTTCTCATCCACACCATAATATTAACTGATACCTCTGGATTATCTTTCTCAAATATATCGATTTGGTTGATGGTAGTGGGAAATCCAATGCCTGAAAAGTTGTATCTCTCTTCCAATTGATGGTATCGGTTGTTGACTTGTTCAGGATTACTGCCTTGTACATGTTTGGTGAGGATAGCCCATTTGAAACATTGCTGGTCCTTGTTTATAGGATTGATGATTGCCTTTCGTGCTGCTAGAAAAGGTGGAAGACTGATGTAGGATGATCCACGCAGGGGAGTATGTTTGCTAATCCTGATGAGCAATCCATCAATGATAAGCAAACTCCATCCACTAGAATTTCCTTCAAATTTCGACTCCTCATCCAGTAGGGTCATGCACGCTTGGTTGATGATGTCTGGAAGATTGATGATACTGAAGATGGTGTAGTTTGGAGTTTTGAAGGCAACATTCTGAGTGGGTCCTGCCTTTTGAAGGCTCATGTAGAGTGATAGGTCCTGCATGACCATCTTGAGCTAGAGTCCTTAATGCTGGTGGCCATTGGTCATGTGACAGAGGGAGTTGGAGTGGGGTCGCCTAAAGTAAAGTAAGGTGATTTTCTACCTATATGAATTAATGAAACTCTCAATCAATGGTTAACATAATATAAAATGAGGTTTATTTCATACATGTTTACATCATTACATGAGAGTAGTTTTAGACAGTGGATCAGCCAATGAGGGTTTATTTCTTTATTATCATATTACAATGGTTATACATTCAATATTAACTGATTGGTGTGATGAGGGCTACTACAAAATTGAAGCCGTCTTGGCCTTGGCTGGTGGGATGACTGGCGGCGGTGGTGGGCTGACTGGCGGCGGTGGTGGAGCGACTGGCGGCGGTGGTTGGATGGCTGGCGGCGGTGGTGGGGCGACTGGTGACGATGGTGGGGCTGACTGGTGGTGATGGTGGGGCGACTGGTGATGATGGTGGGCTGACTGGCGGCGGTGGTGGGGTGATGGGCGGCGTCTTTACAGCATGGTGCACAGACCTCAACTGATGATGACCGCTTCCAAAAAGTCTTGCGATGCGAATGTATGGTGAAGACATGTGCACAGATTGTATGCATAGTGGATTGTTGACACTTCCTGGCATGAGGTATGACGTCACTTTTCAAGCAATTTTCTCAGTATGCTATACTGAGATGCATCACCATCTATTTTATAGTCATTGATCATATCAGCAAGCTCATCATTTGATAAGGGACGTGATCGTTTAGCAGGGATAGTACTGCTTCCTGACTCATTGACTTTATCAATGAGCTCATCATGTGATGAGGAATGTAGCCGTTTAGCTGTTGTAGTACTGCTAGCTGCCTGAACCTTGGGAATTTCTTGAGAGTCAATCATCTCTTCCTCCTCATCCTCCTCCTCCTCCTCCTCCTCATCCTCCTCATCAATGTGTGCTAGAGTGGGGATCTTGTAATGTCCATGTGCAAGAGTTGTAATTCCATCATCTAGAATATACCTCTTCTCATCAGCTTTGCTCAATGCCTTCTTTCTCATGACTTGGGTCATGATCTGATGTTTCCTAGTACCAAACATCACTTGTTCTCTATAGATATCCTCGTCACCATATAGACAATCTAGATAGTCTTGGAAGCCTATGTAACGTTCAGCATCTGGATGCATTTTTGAGAGTTCTCGCCCAAGTATTGGTCTCCTCACTCCTTTAGCTTTCTTTATCAATTCACTTGTCAGCTGATTTGGATCACTATTGTAACACCTACAGGCATATAGCTTCGATCGTAAGCCTACATACTCAAGTGGCGCTCGGCCAGCATATTCATCTTTAAACTTACCAAGCACCATTTGTTTGCATCTGAATAGCATGGGTGCTCTGGAGGGTACTCTGAGGTGTCAAAGGTATCTTCCAGTTGTTGGTGTTGATGATATCTTTGTACATGTCCTCTGTCTTGACAAGGTAGAACAAGCTATCAGTATCTTGATATAGGAGTTGAAGACGGTCCTTGTAGATGGGCTTCATGATGTTATAGTGGAATTCGTACATGAGGTTTTGCTGATGTCAAGCACTGATAACCCTATATAGATTGGCTTATTGAGCTCCACTTTTTCCTTATGCATCGTAACAGCACAAATATTCTCTCCAAATATGATACGATCCTTGTACACTGGTCGAGCAATCAGTTTCTTCAATCGCTTCTCATCATTCACTAGCTCCATGCTCATTCTTTTTCGCACATTTTCCATTGTCTTACCAAACACAGCATTGTTCATGAGTTTGAAAAAGTTCTTTTCAAACTTATTCTTTGACTGCTGTCTTAGCTTTGTATTAAGCATGATGTAGGGTGCTAGGAAGTCCTCCTGCTCAAACCTTACACCTCGATGAACTTTAGCGATTTTCAATCCATGCTTTACTGCTTGCTTGAGGGTGCGGTAATGACATACATATCGTTCGCGGCTGCTTAGAGCTGTCATGAGTCGTACATGATTGGATTCAAGAGTTTTTTTGTTCTCTGCCAGGAATGGGAAGTCATTATGCTCATCATGCAATTTGGAAGGGTACTCAATGTCCACCTCCAAGATGTAGCCAATCTTTTGAACATCTCCAACACCCTCAATACCTCTGCTCACCCCCTCCAACTCATCTTTCTCCATCCACTGGAATTTCCGACATGGAAGTGGTTGGCACATTGCCCAGCCGTACAGGTTGTTCGCATCTGTGTACAGGAGATATGATGTAGGCTTCTCGGGGTCAATAGGCGCTCCTGTGTAGGCATTGTTGGCTACAGCATGACGGTGTATACAATTTGTTATTCCTCCTCTGATACCTCGCTCGATAAACATGTACATGTCATAGTCAGTAAGGAGCTCAAGCTCGACTTTAGTATATTTCAGCATGACATCAAAGGAAAAGCCTGGAGATGTAAAGTAGTGAGCACAATCCAAATCATAAGTCTTCATGCATACATCACGGAAGCTCTCAAAGACATCAGCCAGCAGGAGAACATCTGTTTTCAAGTATAGGTCACTGTATTCTCCCAGAGTTCTACAACTGAATTGGTTCCACACAGTTTGAGCATGTTCATAATCATCACTGCTAACACTCCTATCAACCAGCTTGCTGAAAAATGCCTCTTTGGGTGGTAGCGATGTTTCTTCGAGTCTCTGCCATGAATCGCAGTAGTCGTATGGAAACACTCCTTTCCTTGAGACAAGGCTCAATTTGTTTCCAAACACCTTGGCAGTATGTGGCAGCACTTTGGACAAGTCTTCTGGATTCGATGCTGATTTGACTAGGTTGGTGACCAGATTGTCTAAACTATCAGGCGTAAACCGGAATGTATCGATGAATCGAAGGTGCATTTTTGGAGATATTTGTTTGGTGAATGATATATACTTTTCCGATGAATTTGGGATGACAAACAGCCGATCCTTATCTCTACCCAGCTCTGGAATAATGAGGTGTGTATCGTAGTTTGAAGAGTTGTGGAGAAACACTGGTATGAATGATTGTCACTCTCGCTGCAGGTTGCATTTCCGGCATAGTGCATTCCGTAGATACCAGTTATATGACAATGGTCATACACCTTATCTTTATTGAACCGTTCATTGCAGGCCTCGCAGAAATCAGCTGCATTATGTCGTTCTTTCTCTCTTTTGGTTAGTGGGAGCAACTTGATATTCCTGCAGTCAATTGCCTCATCTAAATCGTTTGCATACATGGTGAGGGTCTTCATGAAATGTTTGGTGGCATCAGGACCCCTGTAGACAATCGGCTCATGAGGGATAAGGTTAGTGATTGTCAGCCAGGAATCTTCCAAATATGGGTCCCGCACAAAGTATAAGCAGTAACTCATTGCCCGATGATACTGGATAACTTTGGTAGCTTCACCAATCCATTGTTCATTGTCTTCATCAGGTTTCTCCAGGATGCACTCAAAATCGGCATATGCTACAACAGGTACTCTATACTTTTGCACATGTTTCTCGAACTTCAAGGTTGGAGGTTTACCATCTTTTCCAACCTGTGGCATGATGATTCTTGCTGTATTATTGCTAGCACAATACTCCTCATGCTCAGCCATCCTGCGTTCACCATCTCTGTCGAGGGTGTAATGGGTGAAACATCGTCTGCAGATGATAATTTTATGCTGATGTTTTGTGAGTTGGGATCTCACAAGTCTTTCAAAATTTTTAATGTAGCAGTAGTGGCTATTTGATTTATGTTCATTATCATCCTCAAGGGTGCTGTTTTCTTCATCATCCTTACTCTCACAGAGGAGGAGAAGATCAAAGTGATCTGCCTTCATTGCATTTCCAACTCTTCTTGGAAATATAACGTTCTTCTCATCCACACCATAAATATTAACTGATACCTCTGGATTATCTTTCTCAAATATATCGATTTGGTTGATGGTAGTGGGAAATCCAATGCCTGAAAAGTTGTATCTCTCTTCCAATTGATGGTATCGGTTGTTGACTTGTTCAGGATTACTGCCTTGTACATGTTTGGCGAGGATAGCCCATTTGAAACATTGCTGGTCCTTGTTTATAGGATTGATGATTGCCTTTCGTGCTGCTAGAAAAGGTGGAAGACTGATGTAGGATGATCCACGCAGGGGAGTATGTTTGCTAATCCTGATGAGCAATCCATCAATGATAAGCAAACTCCATCCACTAGAATTTCCTTCAAATTTCGACTCCTCATCCAGTAGGGTCATGCACGCTTGGTTGATGATGTCTGGAAGATTGATGATACTGAAGATGGTGTAGTTTGGAGTTTTGAAGGCAACATTCTGAAACTCTTCTTGATCGAAGAAGGTCTTATCAAGGGTGCTGCGGAAATATGTTGCCTCCAATACCAGATTGAACTTCATTGCCCCCATGTGTCTGCAGTTGTTGACTGATGATGTGAACAATTTTATCCTTCAAACTGCTCAGAAAGGTGTGGAAATCTTTGGCAGGCTCATCCTTGTATGCATTATTGTAGTATAGAGTCGTGAGTCGGGATTTGAATGCCTCCTCCAGGACAACAAACTCGTCCACAGAGTTTGCTGTTTGCTGACATCGTGCAGCTTTGCTCATCTGGAACAATGCAAAACAATATTGTATTAGTATGGTATGCAGTATTCAACTCTATATATGAATCACTATCAACGGATGTGGGGGATGAAGGTGGTGAATCGGTATCTAGGATCGTGGGTCGGGGGATGGAGGTTCATAGGGTTTATGTTCTAGGGATGATGGTCAGAGCTGTATGGTGGGTGGGGTGGGGATGGGGGAATGTGAATGGGGTCTAGGATCTCCTTTGTGATTATACGGTTTTTAGGTTAGGATGAATTACAATCATGTGAATGGAGGTCTAGGATCTACTTATGGGGATGGGTGGGGATGGGGGAATGTGAATGGGGGTCTAGGATCTACTTTGTGATTATACGTTTTTAGGTTAGGATGAATTACAACCATGTGAATGGAGGTCTAGGATCTACTTTATGATTATACGTTTTTTAGGTTAGGATGGATTACAACCACCAACTCAAAGAACCTAATTCATAATTAAACTCATAACTTGTATGTATTGGAACCTAATTCATAATTACACTAGTCATTTTTGACTATGTCATTTACTCTATGTATTGGAACCTAATTCATAATTAAACTTGTCATTTTTGACTATGTCATTTACTCTATGGTGTTTATGTTCTAAGGATAATGGTCTGGAGCTGTATGGGGGAATGTGAATGGGGGTCTAGGATCTACTTTGTAATTATATGTTTTTTTTAGGTTAGGATGGATTACAACCACCAACTCAAAGAACCTAATTCATAATTAAACTCATAACTTGTATGTATTGGAACCTAATTCATAATTACACTAGTCATTTTTGACTATGTCATGTACTCTATGTATTGGAACCTAATTCATTATTAAACTTGTCATTTTCGAATTAAAGTCATTTTAGAATTTAATTGTCAGTCTCAAACTACTTCAAAATTCTACTCTTTTGAACTTAATTTTTAAATCATGAATATAATATAAATATATAGAACTATAAAATGCACTGGTACTTACTCTTGATGTTGATAAAGATGAAAGTGATCCAAAACCAATATACTAAAATCACACACACACGTACTGGTGGTACACACACGTACTGACGGCACGACTGCCCAAGACACAATGTCCCACTCCTTGTAGAACAACTCCTTTTATACCCCAGTTCAGGATCTGGAGGGAATTTTTTTTTCCCTTTTTTCCCGATTTTATATGTTTTTAATTTTTTTTTTTTTTTTTTTAATTTTTTTTTTTTTTAATTTTTTTTTTTTTTTTTTTTTTTTTTTTGAGGTTAGAGTGGTTGACCTGGATGACCTTGAGGTAGGTCTGGTTGACCTAGATGACCTTGAGGTGGGTGTGGTGACCTGGATGACCTTGAGGTAGGTGTGGTGACCTAGATGACCTGAGGGGGTGTGGTTGACCTAGATGACCTTGAGGTTAGGGTGGTTGACCTGGATGACCTTGAGGTAGGTGTGGTTGACCTAGATGACCTTGAGGTGGGTGTGGTTGACCTAGATGACCTTGAGGTTAGGGTGGTTGACCTGGATGACCTTGAGGTTAGGGTGGTTGACCTGGATGACCTTGAGGTTAGGGTGGTTGACCTGGATGACCTTGTGGTGAAGGGCGACTCTGGTGCACTTGTGCACCAGAGTCGCTCTTTTTATACTACTTTCCTTCATTATTCATTTATTTCTCTATTGGATAGAGCAAACAATACAATAGTCAGACAAGAAAAAACAGGCTATCGACCAAAACTTCTTCAAAATTGTATTATAGAAGATAATCCCAGACTGGTTTATAATCATGATAGCTTCATAAGTACATCGGCTATTTCATAAGTTATGAATAAAGTTCGTGAGAGTTCATAAGAGCGAATACTTCATAAGTAGTATTGAACAAATTCTTTTTCTTCTTCTTCTTCTTCTTCTTCGTCAAGAATAGTACATAGTAATACTTTCCGTCTTCTTCTTCTTCTTTTTCTCATTCTTCCCTCTATACTTATATATTATATCTTGCCTTTTTCTTGTTCAAAGCTTTCCTCTATACCTTCTCACATTCTCTCTCCCGCTTTCTCACTTCTTCTCTCTCTCTCTCTCTCGTTCAGTCTCATACCATCCATGTCCCACTGCCCCATATTCAGACCAGATATCCAAAATATGACAAACGAGAAATGATTGTGAATGATAATGCTGTATGCTGCATGTTCTCTCTTCATGAAGAGAAATAGACTCCGAATGTTTTGTTGTCGTTTTTTTCGAAACCCCGAGGTGTTGAAATTCGAGGTTGTGGAATATTTATGGCAGACGAGTCATAAATTTTGAATGGCCGCGCGATGATGAATTAACCGCGGTGTGGTCTGTGACATCCTGCATTGCGCTGCGCCACGTGTTGCGACGACGAATTGCATCACTCGAAAATTAGTTCGCCAAAACATTTAATTTTTATTCGTTTTTCGAACAGGAACAAGTGTACTATAATGAGGTCCACGTTATGATGACAGTGAAGAGAAATAGATGAACAGCGTTGCCGATTATCTGCCTTGCAACCGCCTTTCTTAGAGGATAGCAGATAAAATCAATGATAGAAAGGTTATCAATCAACAGGATAAACTCATAACTTTTTGAAAACTAAACTAATTAAACTAAAACTCAAACTAAACTCAATTCACGAAACTACTTTTGATAGTTTATACAATCCTTATGAGGTTATATAGAGCACCTATAGGAAAAGCCACGTTATAATAGCGGTGGATAAGATAGGAGAACGACGTGTCGATTGTCTGCCCTGTCACTGCCATCTATTTCACAGCTGTGATAAGTTCTAAAAAGTGTGATTGTCTTTTCGGTCTCAAAATTCTATAGTTTTTTCAAAGTTTGGAATTTTCCAACTATTTATAATTAATTTAATTCAATTTAGAAGTATTTTTTAATGATTTTTGTGTTTTTGAATTGTAAATTTAGTGTGTAATTGAAGAATGTTAAGTGACACATAACCTAACTACATTTGGACTGTTGTATTGATTAGAATTGGAACCGTTTTGGGCTTATAAGCCTGTGGTACTTTCCTGTAAGTGGTAAATGAATAATAAATATATAAATCGATAGATGAATAAATGAATAATTGAATAAATAAATAGATAGAAAAATGAATAATAAATAAATGAATTAATAAATAGATAAATAAATAAATAAAATCTATAGAGGATAGCTGATACCGGTATATCTGATGTAATATTATGTGTTCAATCTAGTTTAAAATAATCGATCATATTTCATCCAACAAAAAAATATTTTTCTCAATGATTGAATAATAGATTATCATAATTTTATATAGATATTTCATAAATTGATTTCATTCCTACATCTTCAAAAAACAATCTGGCAACGTTGAATTGAATAATTGTCTTCATTATGGGCGGAGTTAGTACCCTAGGTCCTCTTTGCCACACAATCCCAAGTTGTATAGGTATGAAAGGATAGCTCTATCTGCTTTGTCAAATGATAGACAAGGATAGCAACGCCAATATCAATCAAATACTGCCATTATAACGTGGACCTCACTATATAGTTGCTCGTGAATGCTTGTTTAGTTAGGTGATCCATCTTTCTCCACAAACTATTAATTCATATTATTCTCCTCTCTAAGTTTATATCTTTTCATTGCCATCAGATAAGATAATCATTATTGATGAACTTGAGTAGGAATCATGTACTTTACTTGATGAATTATCTTATTCGATTACTGGTGACCTTCATATCCTGATTTGATGTCTGCAACTTAGGTTACTATGGTGAGATTCAGGTTATAGAGTCAGCGCCAGATTAATATTAGTTTCCCAACTTTGTCTGTCATTGAGAAAAACAAATATTTCTATCCTTTTCTAGCTCCGCACCGTTGTCAGATCGTTTATAGGCTATGTAGAAGTATGACGAGCTGAATAAAAATTCAATCTTAATTTTGAAAATGTATTATAATCATCTTAGATGCAAGGATTGATTGATTGATTGATTGATTGTTTGATTGATTGATTGATTGATTAGCAGGCTACTGCCTGTTCCGACTTGAGTTTGGGTTCATAAATGTTTATTCCACACATAACATTATTATTGACCGAACGAAGTGAGTTCTATGATTCAAGTCGACGGTTTGGCATTTTCTTAATGTTTAAATGTTTATATGTTGCGCATTTAAGGTGAAACGCGGTAATAGATTTTCATGAAATTTGACAGGTATGTTCCTTTTTTGATTGCGCGTCGACGTATATACAAAGTTTTTGGAAATTTTGCATTCCAAGGATAATATAAAAGGAAAAAGGAGCCTCCTTCATACGCCAATATTAGAGTAAAAATCAGACTATAGAATTATTCATCATAAATCAGCTGACAAGTGATTACATAGATGTGTGGAGAAGCCAGTCTATTACTGTATTTGTATAAGGTCTATAGTTTCAATCAAAGACTTGAAGAGGTATGCATCTTCAAGCTGGGTTTATACCAAAGTTATTAACAAAATGTTAACCAAATCAATTAACAAAATGTAACAAAATGTTATAGCTTAATCCTTATAGATTCTATTAGATTGAACGCAAGTTGACACACACATGTTCATCATGTGTATGATAAGTTATGTTCAATCCATATAATCTATAAGGATTGAGTTATTAACATTTGTTAATAATTTTTGTATAATCGCAGCTTCAAGGTATTTGGTTTCAATATTTTGTTTGGCAGTCATGGTATTATTATGTGTGTCAATCAGTATCAATATTCTCACATTCGAAAAACTAATTTAATAGGTGATTAAAAATAATCAAATAATGAACT
>NC_052508.1:9788542-9829196 GCF_014356525.2 Nilaparvata lugens
TGAATTATATGGTGGTACATGTAACATGGAATCATACAGTTCATGTTTTCTATGGAATGAATGTATTAATAATGGTTGAATAGCATCTCATCTCAATAGAAGCTTTGACTCATACGTTGCTACATTTTCTCTGTTTTGCTGTATGGTGTGGAAACATGAACTCTGAACAAAGAAATCACCAGGATACTTGAAGCATTTGAACTATGGCTTTACAAAAGAATGTTAAGGATATCTTGGACACAAAAACTCACAAACGCTGAATTACTGCAGCGTATGGGAAAGGGAGCCGAGTTGATAAACACCATAAAATGCAGGAAACTCCAATACCTTGGACATATAATGAGGAACATAAAAAGGTACGGGCTACTCCAAGAGATCCTTCAAGGCAAGATAAACAGCAAGAGAAAACCGGGTCGAAGAAGAATATCTTGGTTGGCAAATCTGACGAAGTGGTTCTGTAAAACATCAGTAGAGCTCTTCCGAATCGCAACCAACAAAATCAAGATAGCCATGCTAATAGCCAACATCCGGAACGGATAGGCACTCAGAGAAGAAGGGCATCTCATGATTGTTTGATGAAAAATAAATTCAAACGATGTTGAATCATCAATTCTTGAATTTAATATTCAAGTCAAGAATCAAGAAAAGTCAAATAGATTGATGAAATCTCTATTTGAAATGACTACTCGATTCAATAATAACTATTTGAAATTGAGTTCTCACTTGCATTTATTGTATACCAATGATTATTATAAAATGGGATTAGCACATCACATCTTCAACAATCATAATTTCGAACCAATCAGCTGGTTTAGCTCGATAATGTAATAGATTGATTCCACCGAACATGATTGGTGGATAGGCCCGCTTCATTAAGTAGATCCTGTATTGAGAAGTTCTCATTTTTCAAAGTTTTTTCAAAAGTATGGTAAAAAGACAGTTATTTTTGCATGGGAGTGTCTTTTTGTTCTAGCATGGTCGTAGATAAAAAGTTATGAACTTGGCTTTATTAGTATTAGCTCAGAGTACAGTATATAGAAGTATAAGAATACAGAAGTAGAAGAATAAAGCATTATAGAAGTTTTCTCTGGTATTAGTTAGTAACAGTGAAGTAAATGTCGGTCCCGGCTGAAGTATGACAGTCGTAAGGCCCATTGACGGCTTAAATTATATATTCAGGCGGTGGGACCTTCCCACAAGGGACTCCCCACCAACAAAAGCCATACGAATTTACTTTTCTAGTGATTTATGTGGCCTTAGTTATATAACGCTTATGATTGACAAAAAAAAAACAGCTATTTTGACATAGAACTGTAATATTTTATATTTCTCCAATATTGTTGTAGATAGAATAGTTTCTGTGGACTGTTACTCCTTCCAGCTTTAAAACAAGGTTAAACCACATTATTCATTCACAAAAGACAAGTGAAAATCCACATCTGTGGCGAAAATTTTCACGTATTCACACGAAATTCTGAAGTTGACATCCGAGTTTAATTCACATCGGAAAATTGAAAAGCTGCGTTTTCCAGTGGGTGCCTTGATGTCATCCCACACTCAAACCTTCACATGTTCCCTAGAGCTTTCTCTCATCCTCAACCCTCTATCTTCTTCTTTCACTTACTCTTATTTTTCCTGCTTTTTCCTCTTCGTCTTCTTCTTCTTCTTCTTCTTCTTCTTCTTCTTCTTCTTCTTTTCTTCTTCTTCTTCTTCTTCTTCTTCTTCTTCTTCTTCTTCTTTCTTCTTTCTTCTTCTTCTTCTTCTTTTCTTTTCTTCTTCTTCTCTTCTTCTTTTCTTCTTCTTCTTTTATTCTTCTTTCTTCTTTTCTTCTTCTTCTTCTTTTCTTCTTCTTCTTCTTCTTCTTCTCTTTCTTCTCTTCTTCTTCTTCTTCTCTTCTTCTTCTTCTTCTTCTTCTTCTTCTTCTTCTTCTTCTTCTTCTCATTCCTGCTCTTCTCCTTCTTCTGCTTCTACTTTTCACTTCTCAAACTTATCCAACTGATACCCCTGTTAGTTCCTCTTATTCGTTTGCTCCTTCTTTTTCTACTACTTATCCCCTCTACTACATTAATTAATCGTTCTTGTACTTGTTTTCCTTCTTTTTATCCTTCTCGTTTCATCTTCCTCCTCCCAACATTTTTCCTCCTCTCTTCCTCATCCTTAATCCCTTCTTCTCCTCCCACTCCTCCATCCCTCCTCCTCCTCCAAACACTTCTCCTCCTCTCTTCCTCATCCTTCATCCCTCTTCTCGTCATCCTCCTTCATCCCTTCTCCTCCTAAAAACACTTTTCCTCCTCTCTACCTCATCATCACCTCCTCCTCCTTCTCCTGCTTCCCCTCCCTCTTTCACTCCTTCTGTTTCCTCCCATCTCGTTCCTCACAATCCTCATCTTTCCCTCGTTCTCCCCTCTCTTTCACTAATGAGGGAAAATGAACTGAAGCATGACTCAGCTAATATTAGACAGGCGAACCGATTCGAAACGCCTCTGCTTTTGACAGTCGTTCTGTAGTAATAATTCTCAGCTCTTTATCTGATTGCGTAGTCGAACATTCGTTTTGTCAGTTTGAATCAGAAAACCCAAATCTGAATCTAAATTGAATCTAAACTTATCGTTTTCACTCCATCAAGTTCAAATCGGAGCTACCTCCATATTTCAAGAATGGAATTTGTTTTTTCTCGATAATTGATTAAATTGGTAGATCTCGTTTCATCAAGATCAAATTCAAGTTATCAAATTCAAATCATTAAATCCATCAATTAATTGATTATTAATTAAGTATTGATTAATTATTTAATTCAGGTGATTGAATTAAATTCAAGTTATTTCAACAGTGTGAGTTGTAGAATAAAGGTAGACGCACACAGATCGTCATCGTAGGGATCGGATTATTATATTTGATGCATTGCTTTCAATTGGAGTGCGCAAACCCATTCGCATCCGTTTAGGTATGCGCACTCCAATTGAAAACAATGCAGCAAATCTTATCTTCCGATGACGATCTGTGTGCGCCTACCTTTAAGGTGCATTTTCGCTTGTGGGTAAATTTCCTCAGTCGATGACATCAAGCATTGTTAACATTCATATTGTCCAAATTTTAAGTGTGCTAAAACAGCTGATCAAATTAAATTGCATTATTTGTGTTTATTTTTCAAGAATCAAACATTTTTGTAATAATATAAACATATTGCCATTTGAAATGATGAAAAAGTATAAACTGAGGTAAAGTTGATACTTTTTTATAATTTTAAATGGCAATATGTTGATATTATTATTATAAAAATGTTTGATTCTAGAATAAAAAACACAAATAATGAAAAGTTATTTGATCAGCTGTTTTAGCACACTTGAAATTTGGACAATATGAATGTTAACAATGCTTGATGTCATCGACTGTAGAAATTTACGCACAAACGAAAATGCACATTTACTCTACAAATTACAGTGTTGAAATACGGAGATAGCTTGAATTCGATCTCGATGAAACGAGAACCATAATAATAATAATAATAATAATAATAATAATAGCTTAATTGACATTCATTTAGAACAAAAGCCTCTCTTCTTGAGGCAATTGAGTTGACAGTTTATATTAAGTTCCTTCCATAGTTTCATAATTTCGACACTATTTTGCACCACATTTTTCTGTCTCTGGCCGTAGTGGTCCATGCATAGCCGACTCTCTTGTTCATCTCGTCCCTCCATCTTGTGGTTGGTCGTCCTCTTCTTCTCTTCTTATCCCTCGGAGTCCAGTCGGTGCAGATCTTGGTCCATCGGTCCTCCTGCATTCTGGCCACATGCCCTGCCCACTTCAATTTCGCGATGTGAGCCTCTTTTTGCATGAACTTCACTCTCACTCTGCTCAATACATCGCTGTTCCTCACCCTTTGACTCAGCTTGATTCCCAGGATACTGCGTAGCATTCTTGTTTGTGTCGTCTCTAGTCTCTTATCCAACCTTTCTGTCAGCGCCCACGTTTGTGACCCATATAATATTGCTGGATAGACGCATGATGACAGGGCTTTCGCTTTTAGATCATTGGAGAAGTTTCCTTTGAATATCTTTCTCAACATCAAGTATTTTTCCCATCCCTTGCCAATTCTTAGTTTCACATCTTTTTCCAATCGATTTGTGAATGACAAGGTCTGCCCCAAATATACATACTCATCAACATACTCAATGATGCCGCAACTAAGCTCCACTCCCTCTCTCACCGAATTGGTCATTATTTTTGTTTTTTGAGCATTCAGCTGGAGACCCATCATGCCACTGATTTCTACCAATTCGCTCATCATCTCTTTCAACTGGTGGGCGCTCTCTGCGACAATCGTTACGTCGTCGGCGAATCTTAAATTCGTGAGTTTATAACCGTTGATACTCAAACCTCTATCCTCCCACTCTAGCCTTCTAAATATGTACTCCAGACAGCAGTTGAACATAACCGGGGACAATGGACAACCCTGCTTTACCCCTCTCTCCATCTTGATATTTCTTCCTCTTCTCTCCAACTCAATAAATACTTCTGTCTCCTTGTAGATACTTTTAATCACATTTATATAATCTTTGCTGATGCCCGTTTCTTCCAGTGCCTCCCACATCCTGCAATGCCTCAGACTATCAAATGCCTTGTGGAAATCCACGAATCCTAAATATACTGGTACATTGTACTCTAATCTCTAAGCACAATTAATTGATTCGCTGCTTGTAAGTGGTCTACGGTTGAGTATCCTGGTCTGAATCCTGCTTGTGCAGATGGATGATTTTCATATACTGCATTCATAATCCTATTTTTAATAATGCTGGCGAAGACTTTATAGAGAACTGATGATAGAGTAATGGGCATATAATTCTTTATATCAAATCTGCATTCCTTTTTGAAGAGTATAATTACTTTACTTTTTTCCAATCCTTTGGAATCACTTTGTCTCTCAATATCCTATTGAATAGGAGTTTAAGTGGTTTTAATAGTTTTTCCAAACCCAATATTAGTAACTCGTTCGTGATACCGTCACTTCCTGGAGATTTCTCTTTTTTCAGATTGTTGATAACATTACTTATTTCTTCTTCTAAGATTTCGGGCTCACAGGTCTCGACAGGCTGATTGTCCGTCATTTCCCATCTGTCATTGGCATTTATCATTTTGTATAGCTCTTCATAAAATTTGGAAATTTCTTCTAGTATCTGCCACCTAGCCGTTGTCACTCCTCCTTCCATGTTCAGTTTTGGGATCCATTTTCTTCTATTTGTGCTCAGCTGTTTATTTATTTTCTTAGTCGATCCTGTTGTTGACATAATTGCATTGATGACGTTTTCTTCATATTCTTCTATCTCCTTCCTTATTCTTCTCCTTACTTCTTTTCTAAGTCGTCTATGCTCATCCTTTTGATCATCAGTTTTATTTACAATTCTATTCAAACTTTCACGCTTTTCGATGAGTTCCCTTGTTTCAGCTGAAATCCTATTACTTCTCCTTCTTCCGTTTCTTTGTTGTTCTCCCTCTGATTTGACAGAAGCTGTATGTATGGACTGTATGAGGTTATTATATATTTCTTCTATGCCACTATTCTCCAATATGTTTCTTCTCCCTATTTCTTCTTCCAAATATTTTGCAAAATTTTCAGCATTCATCTGATTTAATATCAATCGTTTTTGCTTTATGCGGAATCTTCTTTTGTGTAGAAGCATTTCGCTCATCAGTAACCTGTGATCCGAGTCAAACTTGAAATTTTTAATGACTTCCATTTTCCTGACTGTATCGTTGCCGTTCTCTATAATTATATAATCTATTTCATGTATGTTGCCTACTGGAGATTTCCATGTCCACCATTCCTCAATACTTCCATGATTAAACATGTTCATTATTTTAAGATTGTTACTCATAGCGAAATCTAACATCTTCTCCCCTCTTTCATTTGTAAGCTCTTCTTCTCCGTATCTGCTACTGCTTCTGTTTCCATAACTCCTTGTAACTGCTCTTGCATTGAAATCTCCGATGATAATCAGCTTCTCTCCGGGTTTCCTAAGTGCCATTACTTCTTCTACAGACCGGTAAAACAGATCAACTTCTTTGCTTTCTGTTGTTGGTGCATGTACTTGTATGATTATAAATTTATCATTCCCTACTTGTAAACGGATGAAGGCAACTCTATCCGAAATAGCTTTAAATTCTGTGTGTCCATCTCTCAACCTTTTGTTAATATAGAATCCCACTCCCCTATGCCCTCCTGTGGCTGCTGAATGGCATAAGATATGACCACTATTACGTTCAACTATTTCTTCATTTCTTCGTCTTATTTCCGCTAGTCCAACTATGTCCCACTCAATTTCCTCCATTGCCTCTTCCAACTCCATAATCTTATCCTCGCTTAAAACTGTTCTCGCATTAAATGTACCGATGTATAACAATTTTGTGTTACTAATATTTTTATTTCCCCTCCGTTCCTGTATGAATCCAGTCCTTTTTTCTGCCTGTTGCTACTATGATTGCTTAGTTGAAGTTTCTTTTACTTTCTTATTCCTTCCAGTTCCAACCGATTTCTGAGACCCGTCTCCTGCCTCTCCCCGCTCATCTGCCTGTTTGCCATTTGTGCTCCTTTCCACGCTCTTATTGAAATATTTATCCAGGCTGCTGGCTCTGACCAGTTTCTTCTCTTCATTCGCCAACTGATTTCCTTGTGTACCATTATTGTTCCCTTTTTTCTTCTGGTTCGGAGATGCGTCTTCGCTTCTAGCTCTTTTCGAAGAGTTCGCCACTTTATTCAACTCCTCTAGTGACCACCAATCATCGTTCACTTTCAGTTTATTGCCTACCATTATCACTTTCTTGCCCTCTTCTTTCAATCTTATAAGATGAGGAAATAACAGTTTCCTGATTTCTCTTATTTCTTTTGTAAAATCCTCTTTAACCTGAACATTCTTGAAGCGCTGCTCTCCTCGAAGTTTTCCTTTCCCCCTTAATATCATATTTTTTATTGTGATTGAATTCAGTGTAACAACGACTGGAGATCTTTCCTTGCTCCTATCATTTCTCCATAAGTCCCTCATATAGTTGTTATTTATTTCGGGAGCCAGGAACTTCAAAACACTAATCATTTCCTCACTTATTGCGAAGAAATTCCTACCCTTAATGCCAAATATCATAAAATTGAATTTCCTCTCCCTTTCTTCCTTCATTTTCTCAATTTTGGAATTATTCTCCTCCATCTTATTTATTTCAGATCGAATCTCTTTTACTTCATTCTCAAGATGACATTTCAAATGGTCCACTTTAGTCTCTAAAGTGTCTAGCTTTTCCAACTTTTTCAATATTTTGTCTTATTTTTCCTCCATATTGTACAGCGCTTTTATCCTCGGCAGACTTCGGTGTTCTTAATTCATATGCTACTAATCACTTTAAGTATGTTTGAATACTTCTTCTATATATTATTACTATTCCTTTTTGAATGCTCGGAACCACTTATCTACGGGCCGTAGAGATATTTCAGCATTGTTCTATTTTTGAAAATGTTTTTTATTTTGAATGCAATAATTCGGCGTTATTCTAACTGTGGAGCTGATAAGATTATTGAGGCGCTCAGAATGCCATAGAAGATAACGGTCTGATGATGATGCTACTATTCCGGGTGTGAGGGTCTTTAATGTCTCTCTTCCACATGAATCTTTCTATCCTTGTCTTACCGTTGTTGTTCCCCCTTGAATCCTGGTAAATTTTCAATTCATAGGTTTGTTGCACGTAGTTCAAAATCCATTCTTCACCTAACAACGTCTATGAAATCTTTCCCCGGCTTCTTTTTGGCTAACCTAACATCTGTACTAGCTCACTTTCTTAAGCATTTACATGACAATATCACTCTGTATGCGAAGTTCAGATCTATTACACACACTCACAAGCCGAACTATTGGTTCTCCGATGCTCAGGTTCCTTCAAATACACTATTCACTTTCAAAAATTACTTTTCGGTTGGACACGATCTCAACAGCACTTCTCACAGCAGATCACGGCTGCCAACCCCCGAAACGAGAACTACCAATTTATAAATATTATCGTGAGAACAAATTTCATCTTTGAAATATGGAGGTAGCTCCGCATTGAACTTGATGGAGTGAAAACTATAAGTTTACATTTGAAATTTAAAATTATAAAAAAGTATAAACTGAGG
Organism: Nilaparvata lugens; assembly: GCF_014356525.2. NCBI lineage: Eukaryota > Metazoa > Arthropoda > Insecta > Hemiptera > Delphacidae > Nilaparvata > Nilaparvata lugens. The sequence goes on from NC_052508.1 coordinate 9,796,698, forward strand.
TGAAGTTTGTACTTTTTCATAATTTAAAATGGCAATATGTTGATATTATTATAAAACATTTTTAAAACTAGTGAGTATATGCTTGGGCAATTTGCGTGCAATAAACGGCACAAGTGGCCTTCATTTATTGCATAATTGACATAACATAAAATTGTGTAATTGATATACACAAAACATGATCGAACATAGTTCTTTAGGTTATTTAGGTTAGGTTACAAATTGAATTCTACCCAATCTGAGATCCTCACCCTGCAGTGGTCGACGACGGCATTTACGCACAAACGAAAACCCAGCTTAAGAAAATACGTTATACTGATGGGACCATCATAGTCTGTTCAAAATAAGTTAAGACTTTGCCCTGAACCGGAGAAATTACAGCGTTGCCAAATTGTGTAAAATTGTAGCTTTCTCAAATTTCTATTTCAACAACAGAGCTTTTTTTGTAGAATATCATCTCCGGTATTCCAGAAGTGTTGGTAAAGTTTCATGTTTGAAGAGAAATTCAATATTTTTGACTAAAAGACTACTTTTGGCAGTTGGGAAAATAATTTTAATCATTTCGAGAAGCTTTCTCGATTCCAACACCCACTCATCTAAATTAGAATTAAAGGAACCAGTTGTCGGAAGAGTAAAATGTTCAGGGCAGACAATAATAGCTATTAGGGTCAAAAATATCGATTTCTAGTTTTAAATCGATTATCATGCAGTAACATTCCCTTTGTTGGTCAGAATCGATTGAAAAGCCGACTTTTTCGTCGATTATATGAACACATGTAATGTTTGTAGAAAAGGGACCAGTTGCCGTTATTGGAGTTATAACATTGGCCTTTTTTTATGTTTGAATAGGCCTAACTCAGTCATTTTTCAAGATATCAATCTGAATTTTTTTTCAAAAAATAGTCTCCTTCATTGAGGAAAAATGATATCTCAAATTCGATTTTTGAGACAACTGGTCCCTATTTGCTTTCCAATTAAAACACTGCGTTGTTGTCAAAAATAACACTTTTTTACTTTCCTTGCCCTATTACCATAGGTAAGGAAAGTATTGCTTTCCGAAAAAAAATTAAGGTTCCCCAATTTCTAAATTTCTATACGTTTCAAGGTCCCCTGAGTCCAAAAAAGTGGTTTTTGGGTATTGGTCTGTATGTGTGTGTGTGTGTGTGTGTGTGTGTATGAGTGTATGTGCGTCTGTGTACACAATATCTCATCTCCCAATCAACGGAATGACTTGAAATTTGGAACTTAAGGTCCTTACGATATAAGTATCCGACACGAACAATTTCGATCTGATGCAATTCAAAATGGCGGCTAAAATGGCGAAAATGTTGTCAAAAACAGGGTTTTTTGAAATTTTCTCGAAAATGGCTCCAACGATTTTGATCAAATTCATACCTAAAATAGTCATCGATAAGCTTTATCAACTGCCACAAGTCCCATATCTGTAAAAATTTCAGGAGCTTCGCCCCATCAATGAAGATAGATTCCCAATTATCAGGCTTCAGATACAATTGAAACGAAAAAATTCAAGTGGAGTAGATTGAGCATGAAAATCTCTACAATTAATGTTCAGTAACATTTTCACCTAAAATTGAAAATAAGCTGGCTCAAATCTTTGAATAGTAGACTTGAGATGCGCGGGAACACTAGCGTCAGGTGATCAATTTTCATAACGGCAAGGAAAGTTGTGTGAGTGCGCCACACCAGATTTTTATTTTAAAAATCACAAATATGTTCCAACATCAATGGTGTCATCTTCAGTGTGTGAAATTGAAAATTTTGAAATTGTAGGTTAGGATACACAATAGGGTTGTGATCCCTACTATAAGGGTGTGAACTCACTTATCTCTTGAAACCATAACGTTTCCAGCATGTCTGAGATTTCATGTTTTCTGCTCGAATCAAGAGTTCACATACCTACCCATTATGCTAAAAGTGATGTGATTGGTTTGAAAGTTACATTTCTAATCTATTGCTTACACGCTGATATCTTGGGAACAATATGTATCAGCATAGAGAAACAATAGCGTAAGTAGATATCACATGGTATAGGGCGTTTATGTCGCAGCTTTTACTGTTATCTCAAGTCGATTACTATTGATTATTGTAGATTTTTACTGTTTTGGCTGGGTGAGAGTGTATGAACGGCACAATAAAATGAGAGACTACCAGCGTCACACACCTTTTTGGGAAAGAAATACGTGGACTATCGGCTTGAGATAACAGTAAACGTTGCGACATAAATGCCCTATACCCATGGGATATCTACTCAAGCTATTGTTTCTCTATGGTATCAGCTTCATGATCAGCCATCCAAATATGAAACTTCAATAGTTTCCTACACGTTTTGTTTAGAAGAGGTTTGCGATATTTCCATCTGTTTTCAAGATATTTGCTCTTTCAAGTGTAAAATATTTGAAATAATTGTTCAACATCCAATTTCTAGCTTCTTCAATGCTAATGTAGGTTTGTAGAGCATGAAAATCTCCTCAATTTGATGTATTATTCCACTATTTTATGTTTTATCTCATTATTTCTCCCTCATCCATATATGCTTCCTCCTTCATCTACTCTAGTGAGTGATATCTCAAATTGTTTTCGATGTATTCGCTCTTGAAAGTGTAAAATATTGGTAATGACAGTTTTTCATCCAGTTTTTTGCTCTTTCAAGGCTTATAACTCTCCAACAATGCATCATAAAAATGTACGCTCACGTGGGTTTGTGAAGCATTTATCTCTGGCCACTCCCGTGTTTCGGATGGACACGTTAAGTCGTCGGTCCCGGCTGCCTAAAAAAGCAGTCGTAGGTCATGTCAGAGGCCCTAAAATTGATCAGTTGTGACCTGAAAACTCTGACATCAGACCTGAGCCAGCCAGGTCACTCGATATTATTATTATATGTAGAGCATTGAAATCTCTTCAATTTAATGTATTATATCACTTTTTCATTTTCTCCTGGATTTCCTCCTCTATCATTTATATATACAAGAGTATATAATATATACGTTTACGTATATTCTTCCTCCTTCACCTACTCTAGCCAGTGATACCTCCAATTTTTTTCGATGTATTCGCTCTTGAAAGTGTAAAAATCTGGTGTGGCGCACTCACACAACTTTCCTTGCCGTTATGAAAATTGATCACATGACGCTAGTGTTCCCGCGCATCTCAAGTCTACTATTCAAAGTTCTAAGCCAGCTGGTGACAGGACCATAACGCTGGAGACACACGAGGTCTGCTATCTCTTCATAGTGGATGATTTAATAGAATCAACAGTTGCCAACAGTTTACAATTGAAATAATAACATTTTCTCGAATTTCGAGCTTATTTTAAATTTTAGGTGAACATGTTACAAAACATTAATTTTAGAGATTTCCATGCTCAATCTTTTCCATTTGAATTTTTTTGTTTGAATTGTATCTGAAGCCTGATAATTGGAAATCTAAAATCAAACTTTGCATAGATGAGGCGGAGCTCCTGAAATTTTTACAGATATGGGACTTGTGGCAGTTGATGGAGCTTATCGATGACAATAAGTATAACTTCAATCAAAATCGTTGGAGCAGTTTTCGAGAAAATCGCGAAAATACCTGTTTTTGACAACATTTTCGCCATTGCAGCCGCCATCTTGAATCGCATTTGATTGAAATTGTTCGTGTCGGATCCTTATATTGTAAGGACATCAAATTCCAAATTTCAAGTCATTCCATTAATTTATTGGGAGATGAGATATCGTGTACACAGACGCACATACACTCATACACACACACACACACACACACACACACACACACACACACACACACACACACACACACACACACACACACACACACACAATTTTTCATCCAATTTCTAGCTTTTTCAAGGCTTATCCAACAATGAAATCTCCAACAATGCATCGTAAACATGTAAACAATCTTCTCTATAGATGGAAAATCTACTGAGGTATTGGATTTATTCAAATCAAATTTTATCCATTTAAATTTTCACAACATTTCATTTGGATTACTTTTAATATTAATTATTAAAATCTGTCCTTTTCTATGTATATTTTACTATTCCATGTTTTCCTACCATTCTCTCTTATGTATAAGCTTCCTCCTTCATCCACTCTAGCCAGTGATATCTCCATCGTTCCCGAGATATTCGCTCTTGAAAGTGTAAAATATCAATTTGGAATAATTGTTTTCCACCCAATCTCATGTTTTTTCAAGGCTTATAACTCTCCAACAACGCATCGTAAGCATGTATGGTCAACGTGGGTTTGTAGAGCAAATAAATCTCTTCAATTTATTCATTTATTTACCGAAAAACAAAGGAAAAAAACAATTTGAAGTATTATTTCATGTTCTCCTTCCATTCCACCTCTCTCATCTATATGCTTCCTCCTTCACCATCTTTCTCATCTATATGCTTCCTCCTTCACCATCTCTCTCATCTATATGCTTCCTCCTTCACCATCTCTCTCATCTATATGCTTCCCCCTTCACCATCTCTCTCATCTATATGCTTCCTCCTTCACCCACTCTAGCCAGCTTTCTAGCTTCTAAATAAGGTGTCCTGCACAAACACAAAAGCGATGAAACCTACCGTGGTTTGGTCATCACTATACTCTGATTCACTGCAATCTGGCAGCATTGGATAAACGGGAAGCGCTCTTGTCCACTCACGAGGACTGCTGGCACCATGAGGTAGGAAGTTCTCTCCAATGAGTGATCACTCGCTCAAGTAGCACTGTCTTCCTTTTGTTCTCACTTTTATCACAACTTCCTTCATCCCCTCATCCTCAACTTATCTTCCTTCATCTCCTCCTGTCCTTCTCACCCTCATCCTACTTCTCCCCTATAACTGCTCCTCCACCTGGGAATCTGCAACTTGCGCCCAGCGGTCAGAATGTGTTCGGCCACTCACATATAAACGGAACAAAGTGAAAGTTTGTGACGTCATCACGAATGACTTCATTTCGCTCTCACAAGCAGACGAAATTACGTTCCCCGACTGTAGGAGCGGAATTCTAACTCCAGCATCCTAAGGAAACTTCAAGCAAAACACTACTGTATTATGACAACATATTAGCCTAGCTAATGAGATACAGATTTCTATCTTATAATTCAATTCTAAATGATTCGGCTAGAACCAAAGAGGATATTGTCTTTAATAAATCATTAATGATTATGAATTTTTGATCATTTATTGTAATAAAAAAGCATATTTGATAGTCATTGGGGAATCAAATCTTTAAATGAAAATTAAAAAATCTGGTTTGGCGCACTCACATAACTTTCCTTGCCGTTATGAAAATTGATCACCTGACGCTAGTGTTCCCGCGCATCTCAAGTCTACTATTCAAAAATTTGAGCCAGCTGGTGACAGAGCAATAACGCTGGAGAAACACGAGGTCTGCTATCTCTTCATAGTAAATGATTTGATAGAATAAACAATAATTTGCAATTGAATAATCACATTTTATCCAATGTAGAGCTTATTTTCAATTTTAGGTGACAATGTTACTAAACATTAATTGTAGAGATTTCCATGCTTAATCTTTTCCATTCGAATTCGTCTGTTTAAATTGTATCTGAAGCCTGATGATTGGAAATTTAAAACCAAACTTTGCATAGATGGGATGGCGCTCCTGGAATTTTTACAGATATGAGACTTGTGGCAGTTGATAGAGCTTATCAATGACTATTTTTGGTATAAATTTGAACCAAATCGTTGGAGCGTTTTCGAGAAAATCACGAAAAACCCTGTTTTTGACAACATTTTTGCTATTTTAGCCGCCATCTTGAATTGCATTTGATCGAAATTGTTCGTGTCGGATCCTTATAGTGTAAGGACCTAAAGTTTCAAATTTCAAGTCATTCCGTTAATTGAGTGATGAGATATCGTGTACACAGACGCACATACACTCATACACACACACACACACACACACACACACACACACACACACACACACACACACACACACACACACTCATGCAGACCAATACCCAAAAACCACTTTTTGGACTCATGGGACCTTGAAACGTATGGAAATTTGGAAATTGGGGTACCTTAATTTTTTTCGGAAAGCTATACTTTCCTTACCTATGGTAATAGGGCAAGGAAAGTAATAAAATCTATAACAGGCCCATTCATAGACCTCGAATCTGTTACACATGTCGCCTAAAACAGGGACACAGTAATAAATCTATCACAAAAGTTATGAAAGAAGATGAAACTATGAGAACAGAATGTAGAAAAGGAGTGGAGAAGAAGAAAGGATAGTTCCAGAAAGTAAAAATTGTTGGAACGGAATGAAATGACGGAGAGACGAAATTGGAGAGAAGGTTAGAGAAGGAGAAAGAATTATTTGAACAGAATGTGGAGAGAGTAAAGAGATGAAAAAGGAGAAAGTGCTGGAAGAATAGAAAATTATTAGAACTGAATGTCATCACAGAGAGACGAAATTGAAGAGAGATTTATGTAAGGAGAGAAAATTCTGTAAAAATTCCAGGAGCGCCATCCCATCTATGCAAAGTTTGGTTTTAAATTTCCAATCATCAGGCTTCAGATACAATTCAAACAAAAAAATTTGAGTGGAAAAGATTGAGCATGAGAATCTCTACAATTAATGTTCAATATCATTTATACCTAAAATTGAAAATAAGCTCGAATTTCGAGAAAATGTGATTATCCAATTGCAAACTGTTGATTCCATTAAATCATTCACTATGAAGAGATAGCAGACCTCGTGTGTCTCCCGCGTTATTGTCCTGTCACCAGCTGGCTTGGATCATTGAATAGTAGACTTGAGTGATGCGCGGGAACACTAGCGACAGGTGATTAATTTTCATAACGGCAAGGAAAGTTGTGTGAGTGCGCCACACCAGATTTTTTTTATAATTCTATCAAAAATAATAACTTATAAACTATTTAAATGAGGTTATGATGAGCGGAATTAAGTCAATTTCTATAATACCGGAAAATCTTATTAGAAAATTTGATAGTATTCAGGATGATGATGGATAAAGATATATTAGGAGATATATAAAATATATTAGGTCGGGGAAGTACAATTCGACTCTGGAAATGTTATTTTTGTACTCACTGTTGTTAATAATGAGTTGCCTACGCGCACACGTTTCTATCAGCCAACTGCATGTACTGGCTGTTCGGCTAATGTGGATTTACAGCATTACATATGGCAACACACGGCACGAGACACGAAACGAGATGCAAGACGACTCTCAGAACGAGTCACAAGATACCGCACAGAGAGGAGTGGGAAACTCGTCATCATCCTTGCAGGGTTGTTGATCAAATTGTCCGGTGTTATTGAGCCATATGAATAAAGTTGAGCATTTGCTTATACTTCTAAAAATATGGAAGCATTTGCTTCATTTTCTATGAATGAACGTGAGCAAAACCTTTTGCTCATGCTCATCAAAAAAATAGTTTGAGCATTTGCTCTGTGCCGGGCACTCTATTTAATTCAGGCCTTTTCCCAAGTTATAATAGTAAATTTAATACGCAATAGACTAGAGCCATTATTGTAAGTGAGTTAGCAAAATAAATTATTTTCTCTCTCTATTATGAACGGCCATGACTTCGAGTTTCCCATGATAGATATTTAAAAATTGTGGCTCCGAGTCGTCGAGGAATGTAGATTATGGATTTATCTCTAAAACTTAGCCTTCGTGCCGCCACATAAAGTGCGATAAGCTGGAAAACAGCAAGCATTGAAATTATAGCAAACTACCGATTTTGCAGTAACTATTTGGTCCAAAGGCTCTAGAAGCCACGCGACGATTGGTCAAATTGATTCCATTCGCCCAAATAGGAGACCTGTTTCTAAATACAGTAGTGGGGATTCCCCAGTCGAGAGACCAGATTACGTTTCGGAGGACACTTTGCTAGGAGCACTACGAGAGTAAAGATGTAGTCATTATGATTCGCCCTTTTTGGGCAAGTTTATGAGTTTATATCATTTTTAGTTAATGTAGGAGCTAGTTTTATTTTTATTAATGTTTAAATTTACCAGTAGTGCCATGTCCTGAAAGGTTTAATTGTGTTTCTTCATCATGTACGAATAATTGTTTCTTCAAATAACTGCTAAGGTACGTAAAATAAGGTTAAAATATAATTTAGGGAATTTAATTGATTGAAACTTCCATAAGAGTATTGAATTAATTAAGCCTGTTATTTTTCAAGTTAATAATATTGATTGAGAATAATCCTTTTGATTTTATTAGTGATGGAAGATAATTATAAATTTTTTTCTACAGAAGTATAGAAAGTTTTCAGTTACGTTACATTTGAGTTATTGTTTCTGGAGATATATTATCGTAGAGTATTGCTGAAAGTCAGGAGATAGCCTTTAAATTGGAATGAAACTTTTAAGATTATGTTCATATTGAGTTTATGACATTTTTAATTTATATTTTTCAGACTCTGTTTTCTTATGTCATTAAGGCTTTTGAATGATTTAGTAAATTTTTTATGATAGAAATCTTAATAGATGAAGAAGAAAGTTTTTCTTCTCCAGGAAATTAATATTAATGAATGTTCAAATATTAATACAATTAAATTATTTCTATGTGTCTACTAATTTTATTTAATTAAAGGTAAAAACTATCCACAAGATGAATCTTATAAGGCAAGCATTATCTTTCCTTAAAGTGAAATTTTCAATATTTTTTTCTTTTATTGTGTTATAAAGTGTCTTGTTTTATTAGGTGATAAATTCATAATTTCAGTTGATACTAGTTTTTGGACTTGTATTGTTGGTAAATCAATCATAAACTCTGGAATGTTCATTTTTAATTAAGGTTCTGAGCAGTTTTGGGCGAATGCCCGTTATTTACACTTGGATTGCGTCCTATAGTTCATAAATAATAATAAAATAATGTTGGCTGCGCACAAGTTCCAACAATACTAGCCGAGCTACTTTATGAAAAATTATATTTGATTTCGCAAACCAAACGAAAAATATCATATAAGTTAGCATCATTTCAATTTGAATTATTTGTGAAGAAGATCCATTTATTCTGATAAAAAGAATCAGTAGTTTAAAGATAAAAATCTATATAAAATGAGGATTCAAATAGAATAGAAATTTAATTAATTGTAATCAATAGATAACTCCTGTTTTAGCTTTTGATGAATTGTAGGAAGAGTTAGAAATTAATGCTGTATACATTATTTACAGCGGTTCATGTGTGTCCCCAAACCAACTTCTTGTACACCCCTTTGGTTCCGCACTTTATGTAACACCGCTTCAAGACACCCGTTCAGACGACAGGTCTAGGGACGTAAGAGGACGTCGCCGTCAAGCCAAATTCAACCGGTAAAAGCTCACCGCCAAAAACAAGGTACTGTACCCGACGATAAAGCACGTCAGACCAACGAAAGTGCAGTGTAGTGAAACAAAGGTTCATTCGAGAATGTCAATCAAAAGTGGGGATTCAAAATTATAATGAAATGGGTTATATGGGTTACTATCGACGAAACTTGGGTTCAACGGGCTTTTCTTTCTTGAGTAATTTTATGTTGAAGTTAATTATTTGTTATTTGATGACTGATATTGTTTGGTTTTGTGACGTATTGCTATCTAAACGGGGATAGTAATGCGCCCCCGAATCAGATGAAGAATGTCAACAAAGTAACATGAAATTGTTGTTTCTGTTGTTCGATTTTAGTTGCCAATGTTTATTGAAGCTGTTTTATTTTCAATTATTTCAAATTGTAGTGTTATTCTATAGTAAACACTATTAAATCAGGCATGGCAAGATTAATTGAAGTTTTCTTGACTCTAGCCCGTTCACCTGCATGAATTAGGTATAGAATCAGGTATTTTCTAGATGTGTCGGCCTATTTCTAAATTCTAAATTTTATTCAAAATTATCTTCTTTATCACCTTTAAAAAGTGCAGGCACAGCTCAAAAGTAAAAGCTTTTGCTCAAAATTGTATGAATAAACTAGAGCATTTGCTCAACTTTTGAAGCAGATGCTTCAAAAAAGGTTAGTCTAGTCTAGAGCAGCTTATCACCTTTTGCTCATGGCAAAATGGCTCAACTAATTCGTATGAGGAAGAGGAAACTATACCAGATACGATCACAACCAATAGTTGAGAACTATAAAACTCTTTTTAGATTCAACCATGATATATATCACCATTATCCCTACAAAAGACAAAATACAAAAGATAGCTACCTGTCACAAAATAGGAGATAGGCATTTAAGAAGATGAGAGTGTGGACGATTATAAGAAGGCTATTGATATTATAAGAATATTAAATAATAGTCCTTTTCTATTGATAATTATTATTTCAACTGCAAGAATGAGAAAAGTAGCAAATTACATATAAAATTAGAATTTTGAGGTTAAATGATTACCGTTCAATATTCATATGAATAAAAATAATAAAAAAAACATAACAATACTACAGTAATTATTCTCTGTTGTCTATGTTATTTTTTATAATATTTTTCAGTTTACTTTGAGCATTTTTCTAGGTAATTTGAGCAAAAGTCTAAATTCTGAATGCTGTTTCAGTAGATGGATGAAACAAACTCAGGTACGATTCTTCCCGCAAGGTCGCGCGCTTGTTGGTTCAGCCATCTTGCAGCCATCCCAAAAAGCTGTTGGCGTGTATTTTGAATGCGAATTTTTTGTTCTATCTGTATTTTCTCTGATTTTTGAATGAATAAAAATGAGAACTTTGGCTGAGAATATTTTCAACTTCAATTGGATTATCAATTTTTAAATGGATTAAGGTTGTTATTAATAACAGCATCACACACACACAAACATTTGATGGATTTCAGCCATCATTTTACCCATAATCATTCAATCAACCACTTCTCATATTCAATGGTAACTGTAGGAGAAGTTTAATGTGAAATACGTGAGCAAAGTTCCTCTGCTGCACTCAAGAAGCCATTCCATTCCATAAACGTCTCTTTCGGTGCAGCAAACTGTCACTTTGCGCACTAGTTGCACAAATAACTATTTTTTACTCACTGCTGTTAATAATGAATTGCCTACGCGCACACGTTTCTATCAGCCAACTGCATGTACTGGCTGTTCGGCTAATGTGGATTCACAGCATATATATGGCAACACACGGCACGAGACACGAAACGAGATGCAAGACGACTCTCAGAACGAGTCAAAAGGTACCGCACAGAGAGGAATGGGAAACTCGTCATCATCCTTGCAGGGTTGTTGATCAAATTGTCCGGTGTTATTGTCATTTGCCAGTGTATGAGGAAGGAATGAAGATATGGCGTGAATTGAATTGTTGAAATTATATTTCTTTATTCGATGAGTTGAAAAAATGGAGAATTATTATATTTTTTCACTAAACCTGCACTAGTTAAGTTTATCAGATTGTTGTCGAGTTATTTTTATCGAGAGGTTGGCGGATAACAAGTGATGTAAGAGTTGGGCGCTTTCTTTTAAAAATCTTACTATGACTGAATATTTTTGATATTTTAGATGCTACAGAAATGGATCGTTACACTTTGTATTTCGTTTTTCCTTCCCCTTTCCACATCCTGTTCAAATAATCTTCGCTATTCCTTCAGTGTTTTGAAAAGCATTTCTTTCACCTTTTTAACTCTTGCTCCCTCATCTTCTACCTCCTCCTCCTCTTCCACCTCCTGCTTCACCTTCTCTTACTACCTCACCTTTTCTACTCATGCTTTCTCCTCCTCTACCTCCTTCTCCTCCACCATCACCTCCTCCTTCTCATCCACCTCCTCCTCCTCCTCCTCTACAATTCTCATCAACACCATCTCTCTGCAATTCAAAAAGGCCAGCCCAGGTCTCCTGCAAGGATGAATATTCAAATAATTTTGAATAACCATGAATAGCGGAGATTCGTCCTGTGGTCTATCCACTGCCTTCTATTCACACGTATTCTGGTTTCGGAGCACGTTCACAGCCTCCTCTATAGTTCACTTAAAACAGTCACCATTGCGTCTATGGGAAAGCATTCATGTTATCAATAGGTAACACTGAACCTCACTACAGGTACAGTCATGAATTGATGTGAATATACAGTCATGAATGTCGTATAGAATATGAGTCTATATATATATATATATGGAACTATAGTGAGGTTCACGTTATAATTGCAATGGAGAAAGATTGGACAACAGCGTTGCCAATTCTATGTTTTGCCACTGCCTCCCACAGGGGAAAGCTGATACTTGTGTATCAGATGTTATATTAGCATTTTTTTGTTAAGTAATAAACTATATTTCTATTCTAATTTTGATTGATGACATACATAATTAGACTATACTTATAATATAAGAATGCTCAATGAGATTGAATTGATTATGGAGAATCAATTAAAGTTCTCATTACTTTACCAATAGGCTAATTTCTTTAAAATCGAAAAATTCTAAACAGCTGCCATTTTGGATAAAAGTAATATAGAACATGTTCATCGATGTCTTCTTTCTTGTTTTGAAAAGGCCTAAAAGATGATCCACCACGCAATGGGTGTTTAAATTTATAATATTTGAGTTACAACCCCTCATTTCTTTATAAACTAAAACTTCAATCAGCCGCCATTTTGGATACAAGTTTTACAGAACACTTTTATTGATGCAATCTTTCTTGTTTTAGGAAGGTCATTAAAAAGATGTACCACACAATGGGTGTTTACATTAAGACTGTGCAAAGGATAAAAATAAACTTTCTACTGGTGATATTTTTCAAAGTATTTCGATTTGTATACTATCAAGCTATCAAAATGAAAAAGTTTTCTCAGGAAAACATTTTCTTCCAGATTATTACTTTTTGAGATATGAGCGCCTGAAGCTTAAATTTTTGGGACAAAAACATTTCAAGTTCGGTAAGAGATAAATCCATGAGACTTAGAGAATAGATTTTTCATGGTATTGTTGATCTAGTGAAACAAAACTTCTCGGAAAATATAAATTTTTGAGAACGTTATTCAATTGAACGAAAATAGCTCAAATAAAAATAGTTATTTGTGGTAATTTTTAGTAAATTGGATAACTTTCTCAAAAATTGATATTTTCCAAAAAGTTTTGTTTAATTAGATCAACAATACCATGAAGAATCTATCCTCTAAGTCTCATGGATCTATCTCTTACCGAACTTGAAATGTCCTGTCCCAAAAATTTAAACTTTAGGCGCTCATATCTCAAAAAGTAATGATCGGGAAAAAAATGTTTTCCTGAGAAAACTTTTTCATTCTGATAGCTTGATAGTATACAAATCTAAATACTTTGAAAAATATCACCAGTAGAAAGTGTATTTTATCCTTTGCACAGTCTTAAATGTAAACACCCATTGTGTGGTACATCTTTTTAATGACCTTCCTAAAACAAGAAAGATTGCATCAATAAAAGTGTTCTATAAAACGTGTATCCATTATGGCGGCTGATTGAAGTTTTAGTTTATGAAGAAATGAGGAGTTATAACTCAAATATTTGAAATTTAAATACTCATTGTGTGGTACATCATCTTAAAGGCCTTTCCAAAACTTTGAAAAATATCACCAGTAGAAAGTTCATTTTCAGCCTTTGCACAGCCATAAAATATTCGAGTTACAACCCCTTAGTCACCCCCTTATTAGGGGTTGAAATTCAGTTGTACGTCAAAAGGTAGAGTATTTAACCAATAACTTATCCTAAAAGTTGCAGTATTATATTTACAACAGTCTCCAACTTATTGGAGGGTTCCCATACATATGACTCACTCTGTATAATAGAGTCAACACTGTATAGGTTATGGCAGCAAAGTTGAATTGAGCTGGAGTAGCCTACAGTAACTGTAGGAACTGAAGAAACTACAGTAACAAGTGGTAACTGTAAAAACTGTTTCTACATGAAGATACTTCAAACAGTATGTAGGTTGGGAAGCCAGGTGGGTCTATATATATTCAGATTTTGAATGGAAATGTGTGTGAGCTTCAGCACAGCTCTGATCACTCCACTAATCATCACAGAAACATGAATGACATTCCCTATTCGAAAAGCTGTTTCGTAACTCTAGCTGACTCTCACTTCATTTTACTTTCATCGTTTGCTTTTCCACCTTTTCTGCTTTCTGTTTTTTCAAGTTTTTTCTTCTTTATTTTTCCGACTCATTTTGCTACATTTTTTGTCACTTTCCTTATCTTTATCAGCTATAATTTTTTTTGCCTCATTTAAAACTACTTTCTCCCCCACCTACTGTCTAAAGTACTTTTTTACTCCCTGAAACATAATACTAAAGTGTCACTTCTACTACTTCTTTTCTTCTTCTTTTTCTTCTTCTTCTCTTCTTCTTCTTCTTCTTCTTCTTCTTCTTCTTCTTCTTCTTCTTCTCATTCTCCTTCTTCTTCTTCTCCCCTTCTCTTTTTTCCCCTTCTTCTTCTTCTTCTGCTCTTTCTTCTCCTTCTCCTTCTCCTACTTCTTCTCCTTCTCCTCCTTCTTCCCCTTCTTATGAAATATATTATGCTATATTTTCCACTTTCTGGTTTCATGTTCCTTTTCTATTTGGCAATCATAGATATCAATTTTTCGCCACACTGCACAGAAAGCAGCTGTTTTCCAGTCCCTACGTAGATCTGAAAGACCTTGTTTGCAGACCACTCTCGTCTGACGTAAGAAACAGGTTTCTTTTCTGGTCTAGGCCAGAAAGTGTTCTCATTCCAGCTGCTTGGAAGTCCGTAGTTAATAAGTCATCCGCTAGATCGGGCGAGTGTCCACTTTCTTCATCAAAGTCGCCATGATTTCAGTTCGAGTTTCGAACCAAACTGATTCAGCATTCGCTTTGCAACCATTTTTATTCAATTATTCATTGTTGAATAGAGCATTCCCAATTTCCAGAAATGCTTGAAGATGACGACGCCCTTGAAATTCCAAGTGAAATTTTAAAATAATCTGGAATCCTGACTGCAAATCTTCTACCACTGAAATCAAGAGATAGGTACAATAACAAGTATTCTTTATTTGTTTTGTGGGCAATACCTGTAGTGTGGCAAAAAATATTCTTCGCACCATGGGCAAAAATGTTTTTCCGGCTCTCAATCTTTTCTAGTCCTCGGCCTACGGCATCGGACTTGAAAACCAATTTCGAGCCAGAAAAATCTCATTTTCTGCTCTAGGTGCGAAATATACTATATTATCCATTTATACATAGGTTACAATATCATTCTCAACTATGAATGATTGGGGAAGGAACAATAGGCTTAAAGCCCAAAACTGTTCCTTTCCCAAATTTAGATAGAAATTGTCCAAAAATTGGTTATGTTTACACTTCATGATTCTCCTCCAATTTAGAGTCCAAGATATTTATAAACTAGGAATTCAGAATTGAGAAAATTTGAAAAACAAATTAAATTAGAATACTTCATTAAATCACTACTGATAACTAAAAACTACTGTATTAATAATTGAAAATTTTAAAACTTGAAAAGAAACTCAGACTTACTTCCTGAAACAACAGCTGTATTTTTTAATACTAAAAATATTCTCTCTTAACGTTTCATATATTGAATCTTCTTTATTTTATTCTATTCTTCTACCCCTCCTTTACTCCTTTTCCCGTGTTATAGACTATATTTCCTTTTATTTGCGCTCCTTCCAAGTTTTTCCTATCTTCTCCAGCTTTAACTTCTCCCTTCCTGATGTATACTCTTCCTTTTTGTTGTCTATCACTTTCTTTACTTTCCTCTTCTCATTCTCCCCATCTTTTTCCTCCTCATCCTTATTCCCTTCTTTGATTTTCAACGTTTCTGTTAGTTTTGATCTCAGTGGTTCCCAAACGATTGAGAACTGTTCAACCGACTAAAATATGAAGACTCTCACAAACTTAGCAAATATTTTCTCACTTCCTCTCTTCACTCCCCCATCTCCTCCTCCTCCTAATCCTCCTCCTCCTCCTCTTCCTAGTCCTCCTTCTCCTAATCCTCCTCCTACCAATACCCCTCCTCCACCTCCTTCTCCACCTCCTCCTAATCCTCCTCATCCCCCTAATCCTCCTCCTCCTCCTCCTCCCCTCCTCCTAATCTTACCCCTCCTTCTCCTCCTCCTCCCCCTCATCATTCTCCTCCACCTCCTCCTCCTCCGCATCCTACTCCTTCTTCTCTACCCACAACCTCTTTCCACTCAATCGATAACCCCAACTACCAAATTGCTTTTTTCGTAGCATTTTATTTCGGCAAGGCATCGAAAGATTACCTCAGGGACCAACTGTTCCCGAAAATTTACTAATACTCCCCTAGAGGCCCGAAATTACACCGGCTGAGGTCATTACACGTGAAAAGTGGGTGGTACCGCTATTTTAGTGCCGCTGATAGAGCCACCAAGTGCTGCGTATTTTGTGATACAGCCTACACTGAATTCTTCAGCGATCAAGTGTAGGTTTCTGAATTTTTCTTCAACTAATCAAGTCGTTCAATACTGTTCATGAAGTATTTATTCTTATGAATTCTCATGAAATTCATTTATAGTTCATGAATGAACTGTATTCTATGTACCTACTTATGAAGCTATCATGATTATTAACCAGTCTGGAATTATCCTATACTATTGAACGAGCAACTTCTGTTTATATGTTTAGATGTTTGGATGTTTAGATGTTCATATGTTTGTATTTCACCGGATCTCGAAAACGGCTCTAACGATTCTCACGAAATTCAGAACATAGTGGGTTCATAATATAAAGATTCGATTGCACTAGGTGTCATCCCTGGGAAAACTCGCTGAAGGACATTAAAAGGATAATTCATCCTTGGAAGAACAGATTTCATCGTCTGTCGATAACAGAAGATGCTGTACCTGTGTGGGAGATTAGCTGTGTAATCATTCAAACAGCTTACCGTATCTCGCGAGAAATATTATCTGGAAATTTTAATAGACTCTATCAAAATAATCTGATTTGCTGTCATGACATGGTTTATCACTCTGAATTAGAGTATATCATAATATTCAAAGTAAATCATTATTTTACAGTTTTAAGTGATTAGTGAGTGTTATTTTGTTATTCAATTTGGTTTGTGAACAATCTAAATTAGAACTTTTCTGTTTTCAAATATTTTGACTGAAAATTGGACCTGAATTCAAGTGTATGAAACATTTATAGTGTATAAATCAAAATTCGGGGAAGAAACAGTTTTGGGCTGTGCCTGTTTGTCCTTCACAATCATTTTGAAGAATTGTGCTCTGTTTATCAATAAATAAATATCGAGCGAAGCTCGGTGCCCCGATATTAATATAGTAAAGGAAAGAATGAGCTTAAATGTAGGAGATGGGAAATTCACGAATGACGCATCATCACGTCTCAACTACTGGACTTATCAACTTGAAATTATGCATAAATTGATTCTAAATCCATCGAGGATGGTTATAGGCCAATCTCAGTTCTTCAAGATTTTATTACGTCAGGTTTCCAGTTTGTCAAGTTTTGAAATTTTGTAGTGGTACTGTGTCGAATTCTCAAAGATTTTATTAAGTTTGAAGAATCGAGTCATCCTTATAATAATATTTATGTATCATTCATTTATAAATCCGATCTTTTCAACAGAAAAACGTATAGAAAAGCTAATTAAGTATGGAAGGATGGTTGCAGAATGATCACGCTCCGATGGTTTCTGACTATTGTATGAATTTCATTTAATAGTTAGTTATAACAATGGCAAAAATCTAGTAAAACAAGAAAAATCTCTTTGTTCAGCTCCCTTTTAACAGGATATCGAATAATCTTTCACATTCAAAGATGAAATGAAGATGAAAACAAAATCGAAATCCAATAAAATAGAACTTATCATTCCAAACAAGAATGAAAAGATATTCAAAATAAAAACAAATTTTTGCGTTTTATCATTTTTATCATTTATCATTTATCATTTATCATGTTTATCATTTATCATTTTATCATATTTTATCATAAAAGTTAAATTTCCTTTTAATCCTCCAAACCTGGATTTTTTAGCACCTCTAGGATATCGGGGATGATATTCTACATCCAATTCTGACGTTGAATTGGAAATTTGAGAAAGTTGCAAATTTACACGAATTGGCAACCATGTAATTTCTTTGGATAGAGGGCAAAGTCTCAACTTATTTTACACAAACTTTTTTTATAATAGTAAGCGATTTAAGGTCATTTCAAACAATAGAATTACGTTACATAACCCTCTAAAGGTGGGTCACCAACCAGTGGGCCATATCTCAGTTAATATTGGTTCAATCTTAGAAAATTTGGTAACAATCGATAGGCATTTGAATTTACTAAAGGAGATATTCTTTTATTCTTGTATTTTTGTAAAATCATTGGTTTCTGAGTTACTCAAGAAACACAATTTAAAATGGCCGTCATCTTCTTTTATGAATTTGAAAAATTATCATCATTTTTTTGTAGCTTTGTCTAGTTGTTACAATAATGATTGTGCAAAGTTTCAATTCCGTATTTTTACACATTATTTAGAAAAAATAGACTAATAAGTAAAAAAAAGCAAAATGGCCGCTGTGTGAGTAACTGAAGACTTCCGGACAATTTAAATATGATATTTAGATATGTTTTTTACTCAAGAACAATGCCCTAGAGTGATGGTAGGGAGTTCGTCAACACCCTGTATAATAGGGAAAATGCCAACCTCGCCTCGAATAATTCAAGCAGTGTTTCTTTACATTGAGAGTGAGACAGTGTAAGTCAGTATCTCCTCTGTCAACGTGTGTCTGTCCCAATTTCCTATCAGCTTTTCTATCTCAAACGTTTGACAATGGAGGAAGTGTCCTCCCTCACTCTGTAAATCCCACTCACTCACTCACCCTGACTTTCCCTCACTCCTATTCTCTCTATCTCCCACTGCAATAATCAAACATCAACAGCAGTACTGTATTGTAAGATTCACTTAAAACTGTCAGGATTGTTTGAATGGGGAACATTGATGTTATCCTTGGAGAGTGTTGACAGTGTGAATCTCACTTGTAGATACAGTGCCAGCCGACAGCTTGTCTTCTTAGCTAACCAACACTATAGTGAGGTCCACGTTATAATGGCAGTGTTTGATTAGCAATGGTGTTGCTATCCTTGTCTATCATTCAACAAAGCGGATAGCGCTATCTCTTTTTCGCTTTGCTCTGTTGCCAGATCTTCTTTCAACAATGTAGAATTAATAATTAATGGAAAAACTATTCCATTTCAATTATGAAATGATTGGAAAAAAATTATTTCTTGTTAATAAAATATAATTGATCATCTTAAATGAGAATGAAAAGTATATATTATATCAATAACCTGTATCAGCTAACGTCCATAGAAGACATTGACAAGACAGAGGATCGGCAACGTTGTTCTATCTTTCTTCACTGCCATTTCAACGTGAACCTCTCTATAGACATTTGGTAAATAGGTGACAGTGATGCTGAATATATTGGAAAGTCTAGTTTTAGTTGTACTGGTTTCAGTAGTTACACCATTATCAATCGCTTGTGAACAGGAAGCTTGAAAATTGAAGAGCAGAATATATAGAATGTGTGAAGCCCTACGATTGGCCAATGGAGGTTGAGCTTGATTGTCATTGGACAAGACTAGGTACGCCCAAGAACCTTATATCATCGTCAGGATTAAATAATTGGTTACACTCGTTACTCACTCTTCTATTTTTGGCCGTTCCTATGTATTCCACCAGATTAAACGCAACTTGACAAACATCAACTGTTCAATCTGATCGAAAAATCGTGCTGTCAAAGTCAAAAAATCGCTTCGTGCTTCAAGTCCAAGAATCGCTTTGTGCTTCAAGTCCAAAAATCCTTTCACTGCTTCAAGTCCAAAAATCGCTTCAGTGCTTCAAGTCTAAAAATCGCTTCGTGCTTCAAGTCCAAAAATCCTTTCACTGCATCAAGTCCAAAAATCCTTTCACTTCTTCAAGTCCAAAAATCGCTTCGTGCTTCAAGTCCAAAAATTCTTTCACTTCTTCAAGTCCAAGAATCGCTTTGTGCTTCAAGTCCAAAAATCCTTTCACTGCTTCAAGTCCAAAAATCGCTTCGGTGCTTCAAGTCTAAAAATCGCTTCATGCTTCAAGTCCAAAAATCCTTTCACTGCTTCAAGTCCAAAAATCCTTTCACTGCTTCAAGTCCAAAAATCCTTTCACTTCTTCAAGTCCAAAAATCGCTTCGTGCTTCAAGTCCAAAAATTATTTGATTTCTTCAAGTCCAAGAATCGCTTTGTGCTTCAAGTCCAAAAATCCTTTCACTGCTTCAAGTACAAAAATCGCTTCAGTGCTTTGAGTCTAAAAATCGCTTCGTGCTTCAAGTCCGAAAATCCTTTCACTGCTTCAGTGCTTCAAGTCTAAAAATCGCTTCGTGCTTCAAGTCCAAAAATCCTTTCACTGCTTCAAGTCCAAAAATCCTTTCACTTCTTCAAGTCCAAAAATCGCTTCGTGCTTCAAGTCAAAAATTCTTTCACTTCTTCAAGTCCAAGAATCGCTTTGTGCTTCAAGTCCAAAAATCCTTTCACTGCTTCAAGTCTAAAAATCGCTTCAGTGCTTTGAGTCTAAAAATCGCTTCTTGCTTCAAGTCCAAAAATCCTATCACTGCTTCAAGTCTAAAAATCGCTTCGTGCTTCAAGTCCAAAAATCCTTTCACTGCTTCAAGTCCAAAAATCCTTCCACTGCTTCAAGTCCAAAAATCCTTTCACTGCTTCAAGTCCAAAAATCCTTTCACTTCTTCAAGTCCAAGAATCGCTTTGTGCTTCAAGTCCAAAAATCCTTTCACTGCTTCAAGTCCAAAAATCGCTTCAGTGCTTTGAGTCTAAAAATCGCTTCTTGCTTCAAGTCCAAAAATCCTATCACTGCTTCAAGTCCAAAAATCGCTTTGTGCTTCAAGTCCAAAAATTCTTCCACTTCTTCAAGTCCAAGAATCGCTTTGTGCTTCAAGTCCAAAAATCCTTTCACTGCTCCAAGTCCAAAAATCCTTTCACTTCTTCAAGTCCAAAAATCGCTTCGTGCTTCAAGTCCAAAAATTCTTTCACTTCTTCAAGTCCAAAAATCGCTTCGTGCTTCAAGTCCAAAAATTGCTTCAGTGCTTCAAGTCCAAAAATCCTTTCACTTCTTCAAGTCCAAAATTCTCTCAGTGCTTCAAGTCTAAAAATCGCTTTGTGCTTCAAGTCCAAAAATCCTTTCACTGCTTCAAGTCCAAAAATCGCTTCAGTGCTTTGAGTCTAAAAATCGCTTCTTGCTTCAAGTCCAAAAATCCTATCACTGCTTCAAGTCCAAAAATTGCTTCAGTGCTTCAAGTCTAAAAATCGCTTTGTGCTTCAAGTCCAAAAATCCTTTCACTGCTTCAAGTCCAAAAATCCTTTCACTTCTTCAAGTCCAAAAATCGCTTCGTGCTTCAAGTCCAAAAATTCTTTCACTTCTTCAAGTCCAAGAATCGCTTTGTGCTTCAAGTCCAAAAATCCTTTCACTGCTTCAAGTCCAAAAATCGCTTCGGTGCTTCAAGTCTAAAAATTGCTTCATGCTTCAAGTCCAAAAATCCTTTCACTGCTTCAAGTCCAAAAATCCTTTCACTGCTTCAAGTCCAAAAATCCTTTCACTTCTTCAAGTCCAAAAATCGCTTCGTGCTTCAAGTCCAAAAATTATTTGATTTCTTCAAGTCCAAGAATCGCTTTGTGCTTCAAGTCCAAAATCCTTTCACTGCTTCAAGTCCAAAAATCGCTTCGGTGCTTCAAGTCTAAAAATTGCTTCATGCTTCAAGTCCAAAAATCCTTCACTGCTTCAGTCCAAAAATCCTTTCACTGCTTCAAGTCCAAAAATCCTTTCACTTCTTCAAGTCCAAAAATCGCTTCGTGCTTCAAGTCCAAAAATTATTTGATTTCTTCAAGTCCAAGAATCGCTTTGTGCTTCAAGTCCAAAAATCCTTTCACTGCTTCAAGTACAAAAATCGCTTCAGTGCTTTGAGTCTAAAAATCGCTTCGTGCTTCAAGTCCGAAAATCCTTTCACTGCTTCAGTGCTTCAAGTCTAAAAATCGCTTCGTGCTTCAAGTCCAAAAAACCTTTCACTGCTTCAAGTCCAAAAATCCTTTCACTTCTTCAAGTCCAAAAATCCTTCGTGCTTCAAGTCAAAAATTCTTTCACTTCTTCAAGTCCAAGAATCGCTTTGTGCTTCAAGTCCAAAAATCCTTTCACTGCTTCAAGTCTAAAAATCGCTTCAGTGCTTTGAGTCTAAAAATCGCTTCTTGCTTCAAGTCCAAAAATCCTATCACTGCTTCAAGTCTAAAAATCGCTTCGTGCTTCAAGTCCAAAATCCTTTCACTGCTTCAAGTCCAAAATCCTCTCAGTGCTTCAAGTCCAAAAATCCTTTCACTGCTTCAAGTCCAAAATCCTTTCACTTCTTCAAGTCCAAGAATCGCTTGTGCTTCAAGTCCAAAATCCTTTCACTGCTTCAAGTCCAAAAATCGCTTCAGTGCTTTGAGTCTAAAAATCGCTTCTTGCTTCAAGTCCAAAAATCCTATCACTGCTTCAAGTCCAAAAATCGCTTTGTGCTTCAAGTCCAAAAATTCTTCCACTTCTTCAAGTCCAAGAATCGCTTTGTGCTTCAAGTCCAAAAATCCTTTCACTGCTCCAAGTCCAAAAATCCTTTCACTTCTTCAAGTCCAAAAATCGCTTCGTGCTTCAAGTCCAAAAATTCTTTCACTTCTTCAAGTCCAAAAATCGCTTCGTGCTTCAAGTCCAAAAATTCTTTCACTTCTTCAAGTCCAAGAATCGCTTTGTGCTTCAAGTCCAAAAATCCTTTCACTGCTTCAAGTCCAAAAATCGCTTCAGTGCTTTGAGTCTAAAAATCGCTTCTTGCTTCAAGTCCAAAAATCCTATCACTGCTTCAAGTCCAAAAATTGCTTCAGTGCTTCAAGTCTAAAAATCGCTTTGTGCTTCAAGTCCAAAAATCCTTTCACTGCTTCAAGTCCAAAAATTCTTTCACTTCTTCAAGTCCAAAAATCGCTTCGTGCTTCAAGTCCAAAAATTCTTTCACTTCTTCAAGTCCAAGAATCGCTTTGTGCTTCAAGTCCAAAAATCCTTTCACTGCTTCAAGTCCAAAAATCGCTTCAGTGCTTTGAGTCTAAAAATCGCTTCTTGCTTCAAGTCCAAAAATCCTATCACTGCTTCAAGTCCAAAAATTGCTTCAGTGCTTCAAGTCTAAAAATCGCTTTGTGCTTCAAGTCCAAAAATCCTTTCACTGCTTCAAGTCCAAAAATCCTTTCACTTCTTCAAGTCCAAAAATCGCTTCGTGCTTCAAGTCCAAAAATTCTCTCACTTCTTCAAGTCCAAGAATCGCTTTGTGCTTCAAGTCCAAAAATCCTTTTACTGCTTCAAGTCCAAAAATCCTTTCACTGTTTCAAGTCCAAAAATCCTTTCACTTCTTCAAGTCCAAAAATCGCTTTGTGCTTCAAGTCCAAAAATTCTTTCACTTCTTCAAGTCCAAGAATCGCTTTGTGCTTCAAGTCCAAAAATCCTTTCACTGCTTCAAGTCCAAAAATCGCTTCAGTCCTTTGAGTCTAAAAATCGCTGCATGCTTCAAGTCCAAAATCCTTTCACTGCTTCAAGTCCAAAAATCGCTTCAGTGCTTCAAGTCTAAAAATCGCTTCGTGCTTCAAGTCCAAAAATCCTTTCACTGCTCCAAGTCCAAAATCCTTTCACTTCTTCAAGTCCAAAAATCGCTTCGTGCTTCAAGTCCAAAAATTCTTTCACTTCTTCAAGTCCAAGAATCGCTTTGTGCTTCAAGTCCAAAAATCCTTTCACTGCTTCAAGTCCAAAAATCGCTTCAGTGCTTTGAGTCTAAAAATCGCTTCTTGCTTCAAGTCCAAAAATCCTATCACTGCTTCAAGTCCAAAAATCGCTTCAGTGCTTCAAGTCTAAAAATCGCTTCGTGCTTCAAGTCGAAAAATCTTTTCACTTCTTCAAGTCCAAAAATCGCTTCGTGCTTCAAGTCCAAAAATTCTTTCACTTCTTCAAGTCCAAGAATCGCTTTGTGCTTCAAGTCCAAAAATCCTTTCACTGCTTCAAGGCCAAAAATCGCTTCAGTGCTTTGAGTCTAAAAATCGCTTCTTGCTTCAAGTCCAAAAATCCTATCACTGCTTCAAGTCCAAAAATTGCTTCAGTGCTTCAAGTCTAAAAATCGCTTTGTGCTTCAAGTCCAAAAATCCTTTCACTGCTTCAAGTCCAAAAATCCTTTCACTTCTTCAAGTCCAAAAATCGCTTCGTGCTTCAAGTCCAAAAATTCTCTCACTTCTTCAAGTCCAAGAATCGCTTTGTGCTTCAAGTCCAAAAATCCTTTTACTGCTTCAAGTCCAAAAATCCTTTCACTGTTTCAAGTCCAAAAATCCTTTCACTTCTTCAAGTCCAAAAATCGCTTTGTGCTTCAAGTCCAAAAATTCTTTCACTTCTTCAAGTCCAAGAATCGCTTTGTGCTTCAAGTCCAAAAATCCTTTCACTGCTTCAAGTCCAAAAATCGCTTCAGTCCTTTGAGTCTAAAAATCGCTGCATGCTTCAAGTCCAAAAATCCTTTCACTGCTTCAAGTCCAAAAATCGCTTCAGTGCTTCAAGTCTAAAAATCGCTTCGTGCTTCAAGTCCAAAAATCCTTTCACTGCTCCAAGTCCAAAAATCCTTTCACTTCTTCAAGTCCAAAAATCGCTTCGTGCTTCAAGTCCAAAAATTCTTTCACTTCTTCAAGTCCAAGAATCGCTTTGTGCTTCAAGTCCAAAAATCCTTTCACTGCTTCAAGTCCAAAAATCGCTTCAGTGCTTTGAGTCTAAAAATCGCTTCTTGCTTCAAGTCCAAAAATCCTATCACTGCTTCAAGTCCAAAAATCGCTTCAGTGCTTCAAGTCTAAAAATCGCTTCGTGCTTCAAGTCGAAAAATCTTTTCACTTCTTCAAGTCCAAAAATCGCTTCGTGCTTCAAGTCCAAAAATTCTTTCACTTCTTCAAGTCCAAGAATCGCTTTGTGCTTCAAGTCCAAAAATCCTTTCACTGCTTCAAGGCCAAAAATCACTTTGACTAACAGGTTCAAATATTTCCTGTCCCTCATGAACTGACAAACTGGGGGCTACTTCAGACTCGAACAATGATGCTTCTTGGAATATAATGTCAAAAGTTATAATAACCAATGTCGTTTGAAATTTCTTACTTGTTATTACAGTAGATTCTACTTGAATCATGAGACTCTGAAAGTATAAACCTATCGATGTGGAATAAAATCGTCAAAGGCTAGTCTACACCTGAAAACACATCAACTACCGACTTTGAAGTGGGACAGAAAGCTGCTTTCGATGGGATTCTAGTTCAATGTTTAGATAATACTCTGTAGAGCTTTAAACTGACTTTATTCGCCCGCGGTATTCTACCCTCTAAGGATTCTAGTATATGCTGCATCTCTACATCAGAATGTATACATTTTATATTTTCAATTATACTGTATGAGTTTGCACAGGATATGGTTGAAGAATGAGAAAAGTAGAAGAAGAAGGAGAAGAAGAAGAAGAAGAAGAAGAAGAAGAAGAAGGAGAAGAAAGTAGCTATGACTGGGAATGCGAAAGAGACGCCCAACAAGATAAGGCAATGGAACAAACTTTTTTTCTGCTCCCATGTACACACGACAAGAAAACTTGGAAAAAGCTGAAAGATCGATTTAAAAATGGTTCTGGCCCGACTGGAGTTTTCCAATTTTGCTGTCCCGACACCACTTTCCAAAGCGAATTTTCCGGGAAAGTCTTTGAACGGAAAAATGTTGAGTTGGAAATACGAGATGATAGCTTGAGATATGAGTGGAACGGGTCAGACTTCATATATCATACTTTCTTATCTTTGTGCGTTGTGAATGTATGCTGAGTTGAAAATATGTGTCCCTTTTAAAGATTTTTTCTACAGAAAAATATTTTAATTTACAAAAATTGATACAATTATCGATGCATTCTTGATACAGAAATGTACATAATTATTACAGTGAGGTACATTTTATAATGACAACATTTGATTAACTTTGGTGAATACATTGAACGGCTGAGACTGGAAATCATACTTCTCTTCTCTGTAGGTTGCGAATTTTTGCTCAGTAAAAATATGTCCCTTCTGAAGATTTTTTCAACAGTAATTTATTCTCATCTACAATAGTATCTTATATCACAAGGACGGGAAGGGCCGTTTGCAGGCGAGAATGATGTTTCTAGTCGAGGCGTTAGCTGAGACTAGAATTTCATTCGAGCACTGCAAAAAACATTCACGTTCAAGTAACACCTTTTTTGCCATAATAATAAAGAGAAGAATAATTGAGAAACAGGAAACATTACCTGCTTGTGCTGACATCACTACATGCATTCTATAAACATAACCGAGTATACAAGTTTCGATCAGGAATTTCGTGATTGTAGTTGACAAAACATCCACCTGGAGCGCTACAAGCCGGCAGTTTTGCTCAAGGTCTATAAATAAAGGTTATGTCACTCATGTACCTTATGGAGCGGCCATTTTATGGGGTCTTTATGGCGGTACATTTGAAAATCCAATCTAATTCAATAGGCTCGTAACAAAATTATGCATTTTAAAAACAATATTTTAGTTCAGATAATATGTGAATTCAGGTTTTCAATTTTTTAATAATAAATGCTTCAATTATTCTTTTATTCATTATTAAAAATTGTTCTTGTTCTTGTAAATCAAGGATTATGATTCAAGAGGCATTGGGACAAGACAGAAATATGTGAGGCCAATTATTCCAAAAAGAGTCTCAAGTTCCCGATCAATTGAATCTAAAAATCAACAATTCAGTTCCTAGTTGGAGTCTAATTTATTATTATTCTGTTAGAACAATTCATTTTACAATTCAAAGCCAAGCAATATCCCTTGAACATTATTACAATATAACATATCATGTTGTTCAATCCATAATGATAACAGCTGATAATTTTGAAAATTGATGAACTAGGACCCCATATAATGGCGATTTTGCAATGCATTACGGGATTGTGTCATGACCTTTTATTTATATACTGTTTTGCTGTTCCAAATTCGGAACTAGGAACATACTCGATTGTAAAGAAAACATATGCTTTTATTACAGTATAGTATGCTGTAATGAGAATCATATGTTTTTTTTGTTCTACAATCAGCTGTTTACCGGCCTGATTTCATTGATGTGAAACAGCTAAAATTGAATGACTATGACAAAATAGTATATTTCGCACCTAGGGCCGAAAATGAGATATTTCCGGCTCGAAATCGGTTTTTAAGTCCGAGGCCGTAGGCCGAGGACTAGAAAAGATTGAGAGCCGGAAATACATTTTTGCCCATGGTGTGAACGCTATTTTTCGCCACACCAAAAAAAAAAACTTCCCAATATATAAGAAATTAAAAAATAAATAAAATTCAAACAGCCTATTTTGATAGTTTGAATCTTGGTTATGACAACTTTCACTGTCAATTAATTTCAATATTACTAATTAATAATTTACAATAGTGACAATATTTTTATAATATTAATATTTCGAATAATTGTTTGAATTTTTATAGCTCGCGCTTTGCGCCTGGTGCAATATCTCATGGATAGATGGATGAATAGAATTCATTACTATTTTGAAATTATGTGATTAAAAAATTAATATAATTGCATATTTCACAGTTTTGTCTCAAAATATATCTAAAAAATTGATTGAAATTTAAATTACGGTAACTAATATAAAAAATAGCTAATAAAAGTCGAAATTCATCGACAAAAAAAAATGTTACTGACCGAGGTTCGAACCTAGATCATGTTTGTAATTCACTGAGCTTTGAGGTATTACGCCTTTACACTCTCGGCCATTGCATATTTTTAATCGAAGAGGCCTGTAAGTCAGGTAACGTATGTAGGCTACTATAATATAGTGTATAGCAGCAAACTTGAAGCCAGTTTGCCGGCATTTTCACAACAAAATATTGCTCTGAAAATAGTTAAATCATAGAGAAAACATTCGAAGATTCAATCTTGAGTGGGCCTAATGTTTTCTCTATATGGTTTGATATTGAAGAAAAATTATCTAAAAGTTTTAATAATGAATTACGGAAAAATTACTAGGAATTTTTCAGTCAAGGCTGAGTTTCACCAGTAGGCTTACCTTAAACTTTAGATCTCTGCTGTATTTTCCTATTATTATTGTTGATTGTATTGCATTAAGAAGTGGAATTCGATAATAAAAAAGAAACAATTATTACTCTACCTCACTTTTAAATATTGATACAATTAGTGTACTTTGATTTCAATTCGATTCTTCACTTTTAATACTTGCGATACGTACCTTTCTGACAATGGACATGCAGCCAACATTATATTGTTGAGGCTATGGAGATATCATCGTATTCTATTGTTTGATATCAAAAACACAATAATAAATATTAAATTATGAAACAGTAATTCATAAAATATATTATAGACATGATACCGCGATTCACGATACATAATTATATGGATTATTACAGTCGTTATGAGATTATCTCTATGATTTTTGTGAGATCGGACACGATCAGCTGTTATTCAAGGTGATTTTACAGCCCTAGGGCTGTAAAGTTTTACCGGCCTGGTCGGAAAACAATCACTTTCGGCCTCCATATGACGCACGTAAACCAGCTCATTACATCCAAGTGTGGCGAAAAAATTGATACAATCATCGATACATTCTTGATACAGAAATCTCCATATTATAGCACCGATCTAACCTATGATCCATGTTCAGATTTAATTTAGATCTAATCTATGTTCATATATTCTATATTCATATCTTATTATATATTCTATTCTATATTCTATATTATAGATCAATTCTATATTCCATCATTATAGTGATGTCCATGGCAGTATTCGATTAATATTGCTGTTGCTATCCTTGCCTATCATTCGACAAAGCAGATAGCGCTATCTTTTACTAACCTCACAACGTAACCAGTCGTTTTTTTAACAATGTGGGAATATAATTAATTTACAGAATAATCAATTTAAATTATGAAAGTCTGTTATTCATCATTGGAAGTCATATTTTCCTGTCGATTTATATAAATATTTAATAATTGACCGAGCGAAGTGAGGTCTAAGATTCAAGTGACGGTTTGCATTTGTCTTTATGTTTAAATGTTTATATATGTTCCGCAATTACGGCGAAACGCAGCAGAAGATTTTCATGAAATTTGACAGGTGTGCCTCTCTTTAAATTGCGCGTCGACGTAAATACAAGGTTTTTGGAAATTTTGAATGTCAAGAATAATATAATAGGAAAAGGAGCCTCCTTCATACGCCAATATTAGAGTAAAAATCAGACTATAGTATTCATCATGAATCAGTTGTCGAGTAGATTATAAATTGCATGCCATGACGCATGCAATTCAATATCTCAATGTAACTTGGTAAAAAATCAGCTGTTGTGTGGACTATTAATTGCATTCCTCATTGAATGCAATATTTATGCACTGTTAAATAAACTATTGTTTGCATGCAATAACGCATGGAATTAATAACTAAAATAACATAGTATTGTCTCTCGACCTTTCTCTGCTTTGAACTCGGGCTGTCCTGTTGCCAGTATGTCTTGAAGGACATTAGCTTCTGATGTTAGCATTTTTGATACATCAACCCCAACAGCCATTAGCCGTTTTCACACCGATATCTTGCCGACACGACATACAAACAGGATTCACTCTGATGGACAGTATAAGAGGAGGCTGTGGTTTATAACTGCGCGAAGTCTACTGTTCACAGAACTACTAGTATTTCATAATTATTAAATACAATTGATCATTTTCAACAAGAAAATACAGTTAATATTACATCGGTGTCAGCTATACTCTACAGTGGGAGGGCAGAAAAACTTCTTACTGAACAATAAACTTTTTTAAATTATTAAATAATTAAATTTTTCAAAGTTAATTGTTGCATAAAAAGAAGTAAGAGGTGATTACTTTGAAATAATTTTTATTTCATCCAACTTCAATTGCTTTCACGGCTCTATATGTTTAGATCTCTGAATATTAGATTTTCCCTTCACTCAACAGCGATGTAGATATCAAGTGGTGATGATCATTTAGACAACCATGTGTGATATCCAAGTAAGTGGTTTCGTTTCGTCTAGATGTCACCACGTCCTCTATCCGATGTCACCCTATCTTCAGCTCTCTTATCCCAATTCGATCCTTGTTGAATGAAACCGCAGCATCTTGTATCTCTGATATTTCGAAATGAAGCCCCAACATCTTGTATCTCCTATATTTTAGCTCCCATTTAGAAATCGTTGCTACTTTCTCAGATCACAATCATTTGTTACTCGTCGAGAACGTGATATTCCTTCCATTCATGAACGAGAAATCGCAACAGATAATCAGAACGAGCAGGGGATCTTCTCTCGATGATTCGGAAAGACGTGTTTCGAAGAGAAAATGACGACAAAAAGGAAAAAAGATGCGTATAATGAAGGAGAGAGAAGAATGAAGAAAGAGATTGAGAGAGGAAAAGATAAAGAAAGAGATTGGGAGGGAGAGGAAAATATGAAGAAAGAGATTGAGAGAGAAATGAGAAGATGAAGAAAGAGATCAAGAGAGAGAGGAAACGATAAAGAAAGAGATTGAGAGAGAAAGAAAAATATAAAGAAAGAGATTGAGAGAGAGAGAGAGTGAGTATGTTTGTGAGAGAAGGAGTGAAGATGAAAAAAGGGAAGAAGATGTTTGATGAGGGAGAGAAGAGAAAGAAATTGAGAGAGGGTGATAGAGTGAGATAGCGCCTGTTATCACTCGTCTCATCTGTCAATTTGAGCGGAAAGAAAACCACTAAACGCTTATGGGTTGTGGTTCAGTTTTCCAGGGCTCCAGAATCTAAACAGCTACTGAACTGAAACTATATTGAGATCTACGTTGGCAGTGAAGAAAAATATATGAGAACATCGCTGTCGATTCTCTATTTTGTATAATTACTTATGAGATTATTGAAGATTATAATTTCTTGCTTAATAAAATATAATTGATTATTTTAAACGAGAATGAACAGTTAATATTAGCCTACATCAATAAACCTGTATCAGCTACCGTCTATAGAAGGCATTGACAAGACAGAGGTTCGGCAACGTTGTTCTCCCATCTTTCTTCACTGCCATTATAACGTGGACCTCACTATAGTATTTGTTTTTGGTGAAGCCATGTGACGCTGGTAGTCTCTCATACTGTGCCGCTCTTACACTAGTAAGCTCTTAAGCTACGTTTACACTATGTAGCTGGAGATCTACATCAGGATTCATTAGCCATCCACTAAAACATTTGAACTTATTCAGTTCTAATCCATTAAGACTTGCCGGTAATAACGGATTGCTATATAGCAGAGCTATATAAAATTTGAGCTACATATAGCTCTGCTAGATGTAGCGATGCTATAAGTAGATTTTAACGCTATTTTTTACTTTCCTTGCTCTATTACCATAGGTAAGGGAAGTAATGCTATCCAAAAAAAATTAAGGTACCTCAATTTCTAAATTTCTATACGTTTCAAGGTCCCCTGAGTCCAAAAAAGTGTTTTTTTTTGGGATTGGTCTGTGTGTGTGTGTGTGTGTGTGTGTGTGTGTGTGTGTGTGTGTGTGTGTGTGTGTGTGTGTATGTGCGTCTGTGTACACGATTTCTCATCTCCCAATCAACGGAATGACTTGAAATTTGGAACGTAAGGTCCTTGCAATATAAGGATCTGACACGAACAATTTCGATCAAATGCGATTCAATATGGCGGCTAAAATGGATAAAATGTTGTCAAAAACAGGGTTTTCGTGATTTCCTCGAAAACGGCTTCAAAGATTTTGATTAAAGCTATACCTGAAATAGTCATCGATGAGCTCTATCAACTGCAACAAGTCCCATATCTGTAAACATTTCAGGAGCTCCGCCCGATCTATGCAAAGTTTGATTTTAGATTTCCAATTATCAGGCTTCAGATACAATTTAAACAAAAAGTTCCAAGTGGAAAAGAATTAGCATGAAAATCTCTACAATTGATGTTCAGTAATATATTCACCTGAAATTGAAAATAAGCACAAAATTCGAGAAAATGTGATTATCCATTTGCAAACTGTTGGCAGCTGTTGATTCTATTAAATGATTCACTATAAAGAGAAAGCACACCTCGTGTGTCTTCAGCGTTTTTGCTATGTCACCAGCTGGCTCAAATCTTTGAATAGTAGACTTGAGATGCGCGGGAACACTAGCGTCAAGTGATCAATTCTCATAGCAGCAAGGAAAGTTGTGCGCCACACCAGATTTTTGAACATGTAGCAGAGCTATATAGCTCTGCTACATGTAGCTCGGCTATATAGCTCTGCTACATAGTGTAAACCTAGCTTTACAAAGCTTGAAGAAGGCTGTGAATTGTTCTGTGGAAACCTGTTACTCAGTACAGTTTCCATTGAGTTTTCCGTCAGCTTGGAAAACGCATGTCAAGAACGAGATATCTGGGACTTGAAGGGTGCAGAGTCTATGTGAGCTGAGAAGCTGA
>NC_052508.1:9829296-9844296 GCF_014356525.2 Nilaparvata lugens
GAAACAAAACAAACTGGGGCTTTTTTCATCGACAAGGCCAAAAACAGCAGGACGATCTGCGCTGGCGCAAACAAGCCTGCTATTGGCAGAGCTGCAGTCTGGCAGTTTGGCGCTACAGTTCGAATTCTCTGGCCAGACCACTCACTAATCACTTGAAATTGTCAAATAATAATCAACTTCGAAATTCATTATATACTCTAGTTTAGGAAGATTATCATGTCATGTCAACAAATCAGACTATGTTGATCAATTGTCTAGCTCGATAACATTTCTCGGTGATTGATTATGATTACACAGCTGGAAATAATTCTGACTCTCTCCCACACAGCCACATTCTGTTATCGAGAGACTTCGAAATTATCATCTGTTTTTCCAAGGAAGAATTATCCTTTTCATGTCCTTCAGCGAGTTTCCCCAGGGATGAGACCTAGTGCAATCAAATTTTCATATCATAAACCTACCATATTCCAAATTTTGTGAAAATCGTTAAAGCTGTTTTCGAGATCCGTTGAACATTAATAACCATATAAACAGATATACAGAAATTGCTCGCTTAATATAATAGGATGATAAATAGGCCTTGCCCATCACTTGTATTATTTTTTCCTGGTAGAAGTCTTTGAAATTTTAACCATTACGACCAAGACCTACGTTTTCCATCGTTTTCCTGCGTGGTCTCAATCAACTGGTGATTGAAACACTCCTAAACATTTATATTCGACGAGAGAAAGCAAGTTCAGATGAAGAATGCAGGCGAGCTATGCGAGTCTGCTGTTCTCATCCCTGGGTGATTGAGCTGGGGGTCCTTCATCTAGATGATCCAGCAGGTGGTCCTGGGGGCGGAGCCCCTTCGCTAGACGGATAAGGCGAGCGAAGCAATCCTGCCGGCTAGTAAGGCCCTTTGCACACTGAGCCACCACCATGCGCTTCCATGGGAGCTTCCATGGAAGCGCCACCATCAAAATTTGATAGCATTGCACACTACAGCCACCACCACGCAGTCACCACTTGACTCATCACTCCAGTCCACTAGTTAACTCATGATCAGTTGAAGAATGGTCGTGGAAGAAGCACGCCTATTGGCATATGTTGAATAATTTAATGAATAATGCTCAAGAAAAGTGGTTGTATAACTTGCCAAATTCATTTTGTTCATCTTCTTTTATTCTTTAATGAAAAGATTTACCAGCTTCCTTCAAGAATTTTTCTTCACATCCCGGCTGCATATAATTTTGAAGACATGTCCCATATAGCTGGTCTACTATCAACTTCAAGAATGAACCTTTCTGTATCAATTGTTCACTATTCATTACCAAAACTTAACAGACAACTGTACTGGACTTGGTCTGAATTGAAACTGAACTGGAGATGATTTTGTGGTGGCTCCATTGTGCAGTGACAGATAATACTCAATGGTATGACGTTGTGGCGCGACAGTCTGGTGGCGACACAAAATCGTCGGCTCGAGCCACCACATTCCTGGAAGCTCGGCTGGTGGCTGGTGGCCGGTGGCCGGTGGCTGGTGGCTGGTGGCTGATGACCGGTGACTGGTGGCTGATGACCGGTTGCTGGTGGCTGATGACCGGTGGCTGGTGGCTGATGACCGGTGGCTGGTGGCTCTAGTGTGCTGTGACAGATAAGAGACAATGCTACAACGTGGTGGCGCTTCCGTGGAAGCGCTTTCATAGTGGCCCAGTGTACAAAGGGCCTAATATTATAGATTCGACAGTAGATTATTCTCTGAAGATATTTCCTCAAGAGGTAATTATAATTATTATTGAAATGAAAATAATTCTTCAGCAACTAGACATTCCATTCAAAGATACCTGCATCATAATTCTTCAAAAGAAGAATACATCATGATATAAATATCATTCCTCCTAAACACTTTTGTGTTACAGTAGTCGAACACTTTTTGCACAATTTGCACTTCTTCCACGCCCATCTCGTCTGATTCTCATCTCCTCTCAACTTGTCATCTCAAATTCCTGTCTCGAGTGTCAGTGACACATTTCACTGGCTTGACTCAATAAAATGTTTGTCGCTAATGTCGGACTCACTTCGATTTGTCAGTGTTGCTTGAATGGAAAGAGTTAGTGTTATTTTGTAAGGTATACTGACAGTTTTGAGAGGATTTTAACACACTTTTCACTTTCCCTGCCATATTATCATAGGTAAGGGAAGTAATGCTTTCCAAAAAAAGTTATAGTAGCCCAATTCCTAGATTTCTATACGGTTCAAGGTCCCCTGAGTCCAAAAAAATGGTTTTTGGGTATTTGGTTTAAATTGATCAAAATCGTTGGAGCCGTTTTTGAGAAAATCGCAAAAAGCCCTGTTAATGACACCATTTTGCCATTTCAGCCGTCATCTTGTATTGCATTTGATAGAAATTTTTCGTGTCGGATCCTCATAGGGAAAGGACCTTAAGTTCCAAATTTCAAGTCACTCCGTTAATTGGGAGATGAGATATCGTGTACACAGACATACAAACACACACATACAGACCAATAACATAGCCACTTTCAATAAAAGGCTCTAGCCTACGATATTGCAACGTCGCAGTGTAGGCCTAGAATCTAATACATGATTGGTGGAAAAGATCAGCTGGTATTTTTAGAAACCTTTTTCACCAATCATGTATTAGATATTAGGCCTACACTACGACGTTGCAATATCGTAGGCCAGGGCCTTGTATTAGAGATGGCTATGGTATTGGTCTGAATGTGTGTGTTTGTATGAGTGTATGTTTGTCTGTGTACACGATATCTCATCTCCCAATTAACGGAATGACTTGAAATTTGAAACTTGAAGGTCCTTACAATAAAAGGATCCGACACAAACAGTTTCGATCAAATGCAATTCAAGATGGCGACTAGAATGGCGAAAATGGTGTCAAAGACAGGGATTTTCTCGAAAACGGCTTCAACGATTTTGAACAAATTTATACCTTTAATAGTCATTGATAAGCTCTATCAACTGCCACAATTCCCATATCTGTAAGAATTTCAGGAGCTCCGCCCCATCTATGCAAAGTTTGATTTAAGATTCGCAATTATCAGGCTTCAGATACAATTTGAACAAACAAATCCAAATGGAAAAGATTGAGCATGGAAATCTCTACAATTAATGTGAAGTAACATTTTCACCTAAAATTTAAAATAAGCTTGAAATTCGAGAAAATGTTATTATTTCAATTGCAAACTGTTGGCAACTGTTGATTCTATTAAATCATTCACTGTGAAGGGATAGCAGACTTCGTATGTATCCAGTGTTATTGTCCTGTCACCAGCTGGATTGGATATTTGAATAGTAGACTTGAGATGCGCGTGTACACTAGCGTCAGGTGATAAATTTTCATAACGGCAAGGAAAAGTTGTGTGAGTGCGCCACACCAAATTTTTAATTTTTTTTTTTCAAATTTGATAAGCTGCTATTAGATTCGAGAAATTTCACTCTTGGAAGAAAAAGAAGAATAAGAATAAGAAGAAGAAGAAGAAGAAGAAGAAGAAGACGAAGAAGAAGAAGAAGAAGAAGAAGAAGAAGAAGAAGAAGAGAAAAAGAAGAAGAAGAAGAAGAAGAGGAAGAAGAAGAAGGAGCAGGAGAAGAAGATGAAGAGAAAGGAGGGAAAACGAGTAGAAAGATGCTTTCATTTTGTGAAGTGAAGCAAGACGCTCAGCTCACTTGGATCTGTCAGCAATTCTTCTATCTAGCATCAATGCCTGCCGTTTGCCCAATGCTGACAGTTTTAAGTGAACGCAACCGTATTCTTGTATCTGATGTCGCGCGTTTTCCAGTGGTTTGTTCGCTAAAAAGCTTCTCGGAAAGAGAAGAAAAGCTTGTCACTGCGCATGCGTGAGTTTTCTTTCGCTGGAAAGCCTGCTTAAGGATGACTTTACATGGTAGATGGAGCTGGGAACTGACAGAACTACAACAAGCCTCACTGACATTCTGGGGTCAATTTTCTGGTGAATGATATTTTACAAGTTTCAATGAAACTGATTGATCTATTTTCATTTTCCTATATATTTAGCTAGCAATTTCTGTATATATATATATAATTATATATAATATGATATATATATATATATGTGATGAATCTTTCAAATAGATCTCATGAGAAGAGAGAAAATTGTGATTACCTTTTAAAATGAAAGAATTTGCTAAAGGAATAGTTAGCGACCGAGCGATAAAGCTTACTTATCAGTAACTGTATATTAGATAAGAGTACCGTTCTGTACTGAATTTTCTAGAAAATTATTCAATAAAATTATAATTATCTGCAAATAAAGCACGAATTATTTACGAATTGCTCATTGATTTGAGGTTACACTTTGTTTACTATCGATCAGATGTTTTTAAAACAGTTCGAACGCAGCTGACTGATTCAAAGTATTGTCAAATGTCATGCTGGCTTCACGCAAGATAATCCATTCCTAAAATTATAAAACTATCAATAAAGGACCAAGAATTTCAAATAAAAAAAATAATGTATGTATTATCGTTGAAATTATTTATTATTTAAGAAATTATATTATATGTCAGTTCTTATTGTAACTAACTAGGTCATAGCATGAACATAATATTGATAAAACGGCAGAAATTAATTATAACAGTCTCAAACCTAATAAAATTGTATAGAATATTAATTTATTAATGATTTATTCAACTGAACCACATGGTAATTAAATCTCTTTGGCAAGCCTAAGCCAATCATAGTGCATAGAAATAGCACCAAAAAGGTGATCGTTTGAAAGCACACATGTTAATCTACTATCAGACAACAACCTCCTTATATATACGCTAGCACATGTACATTGTATGAGAGGAACTATGTCTAGAAGATTAAGCAGTTTTAAGAATTACATAAATTGAATTATTATTGTAATTAAAGGAATTATATTCTACTGCCTGCCACTGACGTCACGTCTACGTCACAACCGTTCTACCAATGGCAAATTTTCATGCAAATTATTACATCGAGATTCTCAGAGGAAAGGTCTAGCCAAGAAGCTGAGAGAAAAGACAGCACTTCCCTTTTGAAATCCTCACCGTTCAGATCTCTTTATAGTTACCAAGACCTATTTGTAAAATTTTCGTTCGATTTTATATGTTTTATTTGTGAGCCAATATTTTAGGCCAATCTATTTGTTATTTGTAATTTTGTTTTCATCAATCGATAAATTTAAAGTTTAAAGTAAATTATCCCTTAATTAATTTGGTGAAGGAAATATTAAATTAAAATTCCCCACGTGCTGAAACCGAAGCCTGGATTGCTGCCGATCAAACGATTTTTGATCTAAAGAAGAAAACCACGACCGCCAAGGAATTTCACGTGAGTTATAAGTTTAAAAGGGCCCCAATCTACGCTTCGAAAATATTTCAGTGCAGAAAGATATAAAATTTTCTTCGTTAAATTATTGGCCACGCCGACAAGCGCTTTTAGCATTTAAGAGCCTAGAATTTATTCATATAGAATTTCTAAGAATTGTAGTTGATTAGCTATCCTCCGCTGCCAGAACCACGACCCCGAGCATTTTTAAAAATATTTTAATTTCATTTTTCACTATTTTTTCAAAACTGTTAATTTTATCAATTGTAAAATTCTGTCGAATCACGCATGGTATCATGCAAGCACAAGAACATTTTTAACTCTTTTGTCAATGCTAAATTATTATCAATCTGTAAATCAAATTCTGAATCTGCACTGTATGATCATATATTTATTATAATATATTCCAGTTTTGTTAATTCGTTTTCTGAGTTCGATTATTTCTTAAGCCTGTCAATTATTGTGTCTGATACGTTCTATATCATCAAGAACCGATCGAATACGATCATTGAAATAATTGAATTAAGCTGGATATTGGAACAGGTCTAAGTGGATGTAGCGAGTGGGGTCAGATCGAGATATTTATTCTTTGTCCTTACCTGCTCATATATCAGCTTTTATCTGTTACCAACCTCGACTTAGGAGCGAATACATCAATTGTACAGCAGATGCAGCCAGAGATCATATAAATTCCTACAATAGAGCTTAAAACCCGACAAGACTCTGTTCTCGAAGTATATTCTGAACGATATTGGTCCAAATACCGTATTTTAATCCTTCAGAACTTATTAGAGACGCAGTCCCGTAAATTATCTACATCGGGATTTTTGCTCGACTGTATGATTTTGTATATGCTCTTCTTCACAGGTAATAATTTTAAGGTATCCGTATTCAGTGTTTAGCGATCGCTACACTGCTTATAAAAATTTCATCATTATACAATCTGTCATTAGAAGAATCAAGGTGAGCGAGCGTTTAGGCCTCCCGCGATTCCGACAATTGTATTGAATCTTGTAGTGATCAATCAGTCTGGTGTACACAGCGTCCCCACGCATTGCAAAATTTATAGCCTCTACACCATTGATTCAGTACAAGATTCATCCTACATAGTGAGGCGGTAAAATCAGCTCCACATGTTTGCCGCCCAACGTGGGCATTTAGATACAACCCACATGATTTGGCGCCCAACAGTGATAGGCATTGATGAGGTGGATAATCGACTACGAAGATTATTTAGTTGCTCAGTATACTATAGCGCTGACAACGGGAAAATTTTTTGAAAAATTCATGGTTGTGAATTTCTTCAAATTTAATATCAACTGTTCACTGTTATATAAAACAGCAAGACGTGCCATACCCAATTTTTGAACGAAAAGAAATTTATCGATTGATGAATTTTTTAGAGAAAAAATCGAACTCAGAATTTTATTATTGTGTTATTGTTATTTGAAATTGGTCATATATAGTCATAGGTATAAGAAATACCATAAGAAGGTCATAT
Organism: Nilaparvata lugens; assembly: GCF_014356525.2. NCBI lineage: Eukaryota > Metazoa > Arthropoda > Insecta > Hemiptera > Delphacidae > Nilaparvata > Nilaparvata lugens. The sequence continues at coordinate 9,836,127 of NC_052508.1, forward strand.
ATTTGAAGAGTATTAGGTCTATACCAAAACAATTTATAGAATTTTATGGAAAGAGGATTGAAGTTATCTTACATTTTAAAAAATTTTTTAAGCATAAAGAGGAAGTAAAATTAAATCACGGATATATTGCGGAATAATTCAAGCAGAACACTGCTGCTTTCATATAAAATTTTGCGAAGAATACTAGCCCTATATAGAATTGCGGCAAGAAATTATAAGTAAAATATTTATAATAATAAGAGTAAAATTATAAGAGACGTACCTGCGTTATCGCATATTATCCATTGTGTTCCTTTATGTTGTTATCATTTTATGTTAACGATATTGCTAATTTGATTCACTTCATCACTGAACATATTATTGAATCACATTTTTGTATTTCTTCATTGAACGAATTTTCACACTATTTCAATTTTTGATCATTACTTATAATCGTTTCACATAACCTCACATGTTTGCGGTCGTTTCAACACACTTGCATCGTTATAACATAAATAAATTATGGAAGGTCCACACCGCATCCTGGAGGCCACGTCAGCGATTTCAGACGAGGATGTCGCGCGGGATAAACGCCCATGCATTGCCGTTCCAGAGGTCCACGCCCACATCTCATGTCATAGAACCATTGCCGCCAACCGAAGACCACACACCCCATCCTTCCGTGTTACAATGAGTCTCATCCTGGAAGCATTGAACGATATGATCAAAGAAAGGAAACAACTGAATGAAACACTAAACAATAGAAATAAGACTACGATCATGGAATGAAACACTAACAATATGGTTAGGGAAATAAAAACAGCAAGAGAAGAACCAAGGAAGACAACAAAACAAAAAAAGAAGAATAATTAAAGACAAATAACAAGCAGAGAAGAGACAATTAAAGAAAACCAAAAAGCAAGAGAAGAAATAAAGAATGAAAGCCAACCGATGAGGACGCAAGTGAACAAGGTTTTGAGAAACTGGATCAAAAGTTGAAGGGAGCAACAGGGAAGCAGGACGGTAACGCAGCAATTGAGGAGAAGGTCATGCAATGGAAGTCAATATTGAACGTGATCGAGCCCATGCATGCAGAGGCAGACACAACCCAAGGAGGGGTCATAACCAGGCAAGCGAACGTGACACATGTATGGAAAACCAACCCACCGAGAATGTCAAGACTGAAGTCGCACCGCCCCGCAGAACGCCGAGAGGAGCCGACGACATCACCCGCCAGCTGAGGACGTCATCCATGCATGAGGGACAGCCCGTACCACCGCGCGCAGACCACCAGATTCCAAGGCTTGCCCTCCAAGTTGAAGAGCAGCCCGGACCGCCGACCGCCCCTCATCGTCCATCCCCGAGAACAGCACCTGCAACAGAAACCCACCTTCCTGAAGATAGTCCAATAAACAAGAAGTAAAACAAAACCTACAACAAATCAAAATCACAACTGAAACAAAAAACAATGAATCAACAACAACACAACCAAATAGCGCTCAGTGGAAAAGAAAAAGCATTGATAGAGTTTATCTACACCGCCGTCATATAAGGCTGAAATCCTACATCAAACTTGTACCAACATGCAAGAAAAAAGAAAATAGTCTCAGAAGAATCTATTCACACCGCAGTCATGTCCGGTTAAAATCAAGCCGACTGTACACCAGCATGCAGAAAAGGAAAATATTATTTAGAAGAACCCACAGACACCACCGGCATGTAAGGTTTAAGAATAGCAAACCGCATGTCACTGGCCGACCAAGAGGAAATGAATTTGTAGGAAATGATTTACACCATCGGCACATTCGTTTTAAGCAAAGTTTGGTAAAACGGATAGTTGCAAATTGGAATGGAAACTTTGAAACAAATACCGAAATCAAATTTAGATGGGGGCTTAAGGAAGAAATAATTTCTCAATTAACTGGAAGCTGCATTGTGAATTATACCAATTATCAAACTTCTTCATAATCACAGCCTACCCACCGAATCATATCTTTGCAGACTAGCATTTTTCTACTGCAGCCTAATCAATATAACCTAAACTTTGCCACATCTCAGCTAATAAGGAAATATTATAAATCCACATCAAATGAAGAAATTATTATCAACTCTAAGTCAAGAAAATTAAAACTGAAAACAACTTTAAAAATTTACCAACCTGATTAAGACATCTGCCTCGTGTCATAGTCATCACAGGAAAAATCGCCTAGTACAATCCGCACAACTGAAAAATAGAAACAAAAATTATATTATCCACAGAAAATATTCGTAAATTAAAGATCAGATGAAGTTAGTAGTGAATAGGAGGAAATAAAATAAACAAAATTTATTTGAAAAAATGTGTAAATCTAACCTCGAAATACAGAATCGATAGAAAAATCTATTCAAAGCCAAAGCCTGTTCGATAATTTCTTCGTCACACCAACCAATTGTGTGCGAGATCATAGAGTCAATGTAAAGGAATCAAGCAATATCGTTATTAATTAATGTAACCTATTATTTAATGTGAAATATAATAAAAAACGCAACCAAAAATATTATTTATGTTAATTGCACGAAATGTGCATGTTCTATGTCATATAAATGTATCTCTAAAAAACTCAAAAGAAAATGAAATTCTTACCTTCAAATGTGAAAATTTTATAGTTGCATCAAAAGATCATGAATGTAATTCAATTGATAAATATAATCTTGAAGAGCATAATATTGTAACCCCATTGATAAAAATCAAAAAAAATCACTTCAAGTGTAACCCTGTTTGCACACAACGTACTAAGCGTAAAAGGAATTGCTCGAGTCAAACGGTAGACAATTGTCAAGTCACCGAAGTTAAATCACACTCTCACCCAATTTATGTAAAAGCCAGAACAAAGAGTCGAAACTGTAATAACCATGAAAAATGATGAAAATCTATATTTGTTGCAAATACTGTGAATCTTAGAGGTAATATGTGAAATTTTGTATATTTGTTATAGTTATGGGTCTGCTCATAAGCCACCGTGAATGGAAGTTGTGGATGTTTTAATGAAGGGTCCAAAGAGACCTCATTAATTTTGTATTTCGATTGTATCCAATGAAAGGAACAATCAATTATTTATTTTCTTGTAGCCAAAAGTGCACGATATATTGTTTTTAGTGTTAAGTGGAGTTTTCGTAGAAGTAAGGAGATGAAATGGTGTATTCATCACATATCAGATTTTTCAAATAGTCATTGTTTCGACTCGTCTCCAATTACCTATTTAAAATATCCTGGGGGCTTTTGTGTGATGAATCTTTCAAATAGATCTCATGAGAAGAGAGAAAATTGTGATTACCTTTTAAATGAAAGAATTTGCTAAAGGAATAGTTAGCGACCGAGCGATAAAGCTTACTTATCAGTAACTGTATATTGGATAAGAGTACCGTACTGTACTGAACATTTTCTAGAAAATTATTCAATAAAATTATAATTATTCTGCAAATAAAGCACGAATTATTTACGAATTGCTCATTGAATTTGAGGTTACACTTTGTCTACTATCGATCAGATGTTTTTAAAACAGTTCGAACGCAGCTGACTGATTCAAAGTATTGTCAAATGTCATGCTGGCTTCACGCAAGAAAAATATCATTCCTAAAAATTATAAAACTATCAATAAAGGACCAGAATTTCAAATAAAAAATAAATGTATGTATTATCGTTGAAATTATTATTATTTAAGAAATTATATTATATGTCAGGTCTTATTGTAACTAACTAGGTCATAGCATGAACAGTATATTATTGATAAAACGGCAGAAATTAATTATAACAGTCTCAAACCTAATAAAATTTGTATAGAATATTAATTTATTAATGATTATTCAACTGAACCACATGGTAATTAAATCTCTTTGGCAAGCCTAAGCCAATCATAGTGCATAGAAATAGCACCAAAAAGGTGATCGTTTGAAAGCAACACATGTTAATCTACTATCAGACAACAAACCTGCCTTATCATATACGCTAGCACATGTACATTGTATGAGAGGAACTATGTCTAGAAGATTAAGCAGTTTTAAGAATTACATAAATTGAATTATTTTGTAATTAAAGGAATTATATTCTACTGCCTGCCACTGACGTCACGTCTACGTCACAATCGTTCTACCAATGGCAAATTTTCATGCAAATTATTACATCGAGATTCTCAGAAGAAAGGTCTAGCCAAGAAGCTTAGAGAAAAGACAGCACTTCCCTTTTGAAATCCTCACCGTTCAGATCTCTTTATAGTTACCAAGACCTATTGTAAAATTTTGTTCGATTTTATATGTTTTATTTGTGAGCCAATATTTTAGGCCAATCTATTTGTTATTTGTAATTTATATTCATCAATCGATAATTTAAAAGTTTAAAGTAATTATCCCTTAATTAATTTGGTGAAGGAATATTTTAAATTAAAATTCCACACGTGCTGAAACCGAAGCCTGGATTGCTGCCGATCAAACGATTTTTGATCTAAAGAAGAACCACGACCGCCAAGGAATTTCACGTGAGTTATAAGTTTAAAGGGCCCCAATCTACGCTTCGAAAATATTTCAGTGCAGAAAGATATAAATTTTCTTCGTTAAATTATTGGCCACGCCGACAAGCGCTTTTAGCATTTAAGAGCCTAGAATTTTTCCATATAGATTTCTAAGAATTGTAGTTGATTAGCTATCCTCCGCTGCCAGAACCACGACCCCGAGCATTTTAAAAATATTTTATAATTCATTTTTTCACTATTTTTTCAAAACTGTTAATTTATCAATTGTAAAATTCTGTCGAATCACGCATGGTATCATGCAAGCACAAGAACATTTTTAACTCTTTTTTCATGCTAAATTATTATCAATCTGTAAATCAAATTCTGAATCTGCACTGTATGATCATATATTTTATTATAATATATTCCAGTTTTGTTAATTCGTTTCTGAGTTCGATTATTTCTTAAGCCTGTCAATTATTGTGTCTGATACGTTCTATAAATCAAGAACCGATCGAATACGATCATTGGAATAATTGAATTGAGCTGGATATTGGAACAGGTCTAAGTGGATGTAGCGAGTGGGGTCAGATAGAGATATTTATTCTTTGTCCTTACCTGCTCATATATCAGCTTTTATCTGTTACCAACATCGACTTAGGAGCGAATACATCAATTGTACAGCAGATGCAGCCAGAGATCATATAAATTCCACAATAGAGCTTAAAACCCGACAAGACTCTGTTCTCGAAGTATATTCTGAACGATATTTGGTCCAAATACCGTATTTTAATCCTTCAGAACTTATTAGAGACGCAGTCCCGTAAATTATCTACATCGGGATTTTTGCTCGACCTGTATGATTTTGTATGCTCATTCTTCACAGGTAATAATTTTAAGGTATCCGTATTCAGTGTTTAGCGATCGCTACCCTGCTTATAAAAAATTTCATCATTATACAATCTGTCATTAGAAGAATCAAGGGTGAGCGAGCGTTTAGGCCTCCCGCGATTCCGACAATTGTATTGAATCTTGTAGTGAGTCAATCAGTCTGGTGTACACTCAGCGTCCACGCACGCATTGCAAAATTTATAGCCTCTACACCATTGATTCAGTACAAGATTCATCCTACATATGTGAGGCGAGTAAAATCACGCTCCACAATATATATATATTTATTTATATTTATATTTATATGATTATGTGTTTATATGGTTATATGGGATTAATGTTCAACGGATCTCGAAAACGGCTCCAACAATTTTCACGAAATTTGGAACATAGTAGGTTTATGATATAAAAATTCGATTGCACTAGGTCTCATCCTGGGGAAAACTCGCTGAACGACATCAAAAGGATAATTCATCCTTGGCTGAAACAGCTGAGACTTTCGTCGTCTGTGGATGGTAAAAAGTGAGCGAGTGATGCTGTGGAAAATCAAAATATCGCATCCCCTAAATTCATACGCTGACGTATAGACAGTTGTAAAATTTAAACACGTTCATTTTAGAGAATTGTGTTCTGTTTATCAATAAATGAAAGTAACGAGTGAAGCTCGGTGCCACGATATCCTGCTGTTATCGACAGACGACGAAATTATCATCTGTTTTTTTCAAGGATGAATAATTATTATCCTCTTCAAGTCCTTCAGCGAGTTTTCTCAGGGATGAGACCTAGTGCGATCGAATGTTCATATCGTAAACCTACTATGTTCCAAATTTCGTGAAAATCGTTAGTGACGTTTTCGAGATCCGTTGGACAAAACCATATAAATAACCAGATAACCAGACATAAAAATATAATTATACAGAAACTGCTCGCTCAATATGATAGGATAATCTATACTATTTTAACGTAAATAACTAGCTTATACCGTTCGGGATAGGAAAATTATGTTTTCCTACAGTTACCTTGAAAAGTGGTCATTCCTGCACTGATTACAGAACGCAAAGAATCACTTTTCCGCTGTAGTGCGGGAAAAATTTTTTCTGCACTCCAGATTTGCAACATGGCAACGCAAAATAGTTGGTAAGTTATATGGAGCACCAGTGCAGCAAAATCAAAATGAAGTTGGTAACAGTGACTGTGGTATAGTGTTGTGTTGCACGTTATAATAATAACGATGGACAACGAGGACAGCGACAGCCACCACATTCAGCACACAGCCGCCCCTTCATTCAAACACTACTACATTATCCAATTTGACAATAAATTAAGGTTTTTATTAATAATAAAATTACACAGATAAAAACATTTGTTGCATTTCAGGGAATTTCACCCATAATTACCCACTTTTAATATTCAATGGTAACTGTAGGAGAAATTTAATGTGAAATACGTTCGCAAAGTTCCTCTGCTGCACTCAAGAAACCATTCCGGCGTGAACGTTTCTTCCGGTGCAGCAAACTGTCACTTTGCGCACTAGTTGCACAAATAACTATTGACGCATCATCACGTCTGAACTACTGGACTGATTAAAATTAAAATTCAGCATATAGATTCTTGATTAACCGAGGATGTTTATGGACCTATTTTTAATTCTTCAAGATTTCATTACGCCAAGTTTCCAGTTTGTCAAGTTACAAAATAGCTCCTTTCGGAGCACGGGTTTCCTGCTAGTTCATGATGAATACAAATGCTTCTTAGACAAAAGTATTGATTAATTGACTTCAGTGTCTCAGTAGAATATAACTTCTATAAACAGTGCCATAATTGAAAAATTACCATGATGGAACTCATTAATTTAACATCGGGGCACCAAGCTTCGCTTCGTATTTATTTATTGACCTTTGATAAACCGAACACAAATGATTGGGGAAGTACTAACAGGCACAGCCCAAAACTGTTTTTTCCCGAATTTTGATTTATACACTATAAATAGTCCAGAAAGTAGGTTATGTTCCATACACTTGAATTCTGGTTCAATTTTCTGTTCAAACATTTGAAAACAAAAAATGTATAATTTAGATCATATACAAACCAAATCAAATAACACTCACTAATCACTTGAAATTGTCAAATAATGATCAATTTTGGAAATTATGATATACTCTAGTTTAGGAGAATTATCATGTTGTCATGACTGAAAATCAGATTATATTGATCAAATCGATTAAAAATTGTCTAGCTAGATAAAATTTCTCGCTGATTGATTATGAGTACACAGCTGGAAATAATTCTGTCTCTCTCCCACACAGGCACACGCATCTTCTGTTATCGAGAGACGACGAAATTATCATCTGTTTTCCAAGGATGGATTATCCTTAAATGTCGTTCAGCAAGTTTTCCAAGGATGAGACCTAGTGCAATCGAGTCTTTATATCATAAACCTACTATTCCAAATTTCGTGAAAATCGTTAGAGCAGTTTTCGAGATCCGTAATTCATAAATAACCAGATATAGAAATAGCCAGATATGAAAATCTATATATAAAAGCGAATGGCACTCACTCACTGACTGACTCACTGACTCACTCACTCACTCACTCACTCACTCACTCACTCCACTCACTCGCATAACTAAAAATCTACCGGACCAAAACGTTCAAATTTGGTAGGTATGTTCAGTTGACCCTTTAGAGGCGCACTAAGAAATCTTTGGCAATATTTTAACTCTAAGGGTTGTTTTTAAGGGTTTAAAGTTCGTCTTTTAGCATGTATATTCTCTTCTCCAATCTCTTAATTATAATTGAAATTTCCATATCATAT